>NW_016107861.1:263126-268904 GCF_001604975.1 Cebus imitator
ATCTCCGCTCACCGCAACCTCCGCCTCCTGGGTTCAGGCAATTCTCCTGCCTCAGCCTCCTGAGTAGCTGGGATTGCAGGCACGCGCCACCATGCCCAGCTGACTTTTTGTATTTTTAGTAGAGGCGGGGTTTCACCATGTTGACCAGGATGGTCTCGATCTCTTGACCTCGTGATCCACCCGCCTCGGCCTCCCAAAGTGCTGGGATTACAGGTGTGAGCCACCGTGCCCGGCCTAAAAATTTTTATAAATTAAAAAAAAAAAATGTATCATAGCACCATCTTTTCTAAACTCTATTGTCCTTGAGACAAAGCCCCATATTCTTACACATACACAGACTCTCCTGCCTGAGTGCTCTTCCCTCTGCCTCAACACTCTTGCCCCAACTAATCCCTGCTGGACCTTCAGGTTTCAGCACCTGCACTGCACACTCGAGAAGCCCTCCCTGGTTCCCCACCCCCACTCCAAGGTTAGATGTCTGCCCTAATTCTCTACCATGGCATTTACTAGGTTACTGTTACCAGTTAATTACAGGGAGTTCAAGAAGGAGACTCCCCCATCTGCGTTACCCACATTACACCCACAGGGTGCAGCACAGTGCCCATGTCACCAACAAATAGTTTTTGAGCATCTATTAAATGTCAGGTACCACAGCTGGCCCTGGGAAAATGATGGGGACTTAATAAAGTTCTCATCTTCATAGAATTTACACTCTTGGTTTGTGTATACTCTAAAGTTATTGCAGGCTGGACGTGGTGGCTCACGCCTGTAATCCCAGCACTTTGGGAGGCCGAGGCAGGTGGATCACCCAAGGTCAGGAGTTCAAGACCAGCCTGGCCAACATGGTGAAACCCCAACTCCACTAAAAATACAAAAAATTAGCTGAGTGTGGTGGTGTGCACCTGCAGTCCCAGCTACTTGGGAGGCTGAGGCAGGAGAATTGTTTGAGCCCGGGAGGTGGAGGTTGCAGTAAGCCAAGATCACACCACTGCCCTCCAGCCTGGGTGACAGAGTGAGACTCCTGTTCAAAAAATAAAAATAAATAAAATAAATAATAAAGTGATTGCAGTGAGTATGCGTTGTTTTTATAGGAAAGGAAACAGGAAGGAAGAAAAAAAGGGAAGAAGGAAGGGAGGGAGGGAGAAGAAAGGGAAGGAGAGAGAAATGGGGAGAGAGAGAGAGAGAGAAAAGAAAGATCAGTTCTGGTCCAAATTTCTCAGTGGGTGTTCAGCGTTCAGGACCCTCTCTTGTTCAAGTCTCTTGCCTCGCTTTTTTTCACTTTCTTGCACAAAATTAATGTTCCAGAGAATATGCAATTCCCCAAACTACCACATCCATTCCTACCCTGAGCCTTTGAACATGCTGTGCCACGTGCCTAGAGCACTTTTGCTGACCTCATATGTCCTGGTTGACCTTCAAGATTCAGCTCTCAAGCGTCATCCCCCTAGCTCATGTCAAATGCTTCCTTCTCAGGGCTCCCGTGACACAGGCACATACCTCCCTGGTGGCCTTCATTACGTTGCATGCCAAAGATTTGTCTATATGCCACTGCTATGCCGTTCTCCCGCCAGACTGTAAGCTCCAGTAGGGCAGTAACCAAGTCTTACTCAGATCCCTGAAGAACTTAGATCTGTGCCTGGCACAGAACAGACACGGTGGTGTCTGTTGGACTCCGCAGAAAGACACTGACTCCATCTACCCTGTGCTTTACTCACCACCCCACTGGTCAGCTGCTGCTCAGGTCAAGTGCAGGCCTCATGGGGCTCATCACGTTCCTCAGACACAATGCCTTCCCTCTGCCTTCATGCAGCATCCCATCCCCATTTTCCTGTGGGTCCTCAACTCTAGGACTCCATAGGCCCTGGACAGGCAGGGCCCTGAGCCCAAGCAGGAACCAACAGGGCTTCACAGACCACTCTGCTGGCTGCCCCCAGCACTGCCCCCTCTCATCCCGCAAAGTAATCACTATCCTGACACCTGACACTATTGATTCACTGTTATTGTGTTTAAATGTTATGTACATGGAACCACATGAATGTCCTTTTTAGAACTGGACTCCCAGCCGGGCGCAGTGGCTCAAGCCTATAATCCCAGCACTTTGGGAGGCCGAGGCAGGTGGATCACGAGGTCAAGAGATCGAGACCATCCTGGTCAACATGGTGAAACTCCGTCTCTACTAAAAATACAAAAAATTAAAATTAGCTGGGCATGGTGGCGCGTGCCTGTAATCCCAGCTACTCAGGAGGTTGAGGCAGGAGAATTGCCTGAACCCAGGAGGCGGAGGTTGCGGTGAGCCGAGATCGCGCCATTGCACTCCAGCCTGGCGCCTGACGACAAAGCGAGACTCTGTCTCAAAAAAAAAGAAAAAAAGAGCCGGGCGCGGTGGCTCAAGCCTATAATCCCAGCACTTTGGGAGGCCGAGGCAGGTGGATCACGAGGTCAAGAGATCGAGACCATCCTGGTCAACATGGTGAAACTCCGTCTCTACTAAAAATACAAAAAATTAGCTGGGCATGGTGGCGCGTGCCTGTAATCCCAGCTACTCAGGAGGCTGAGGCAGGAGAATTGCCTGAACCCAGGAGGCGGAGGTTGCGGTGAGCCGAGATCGCGCCATTGCACTCCAGCCTGGCGCCTGACGACAAAGCGAGACTCTGTCTCAAAAAAAAAGAAAAAAAGAGCCGGGCGCGGTGGCTCAAGCCTATAATCCCAGCACTTTGGGAGGCCGAGGCAGGTGGATCACGAGGTCAAGAGATCGAGACCATCCTGGTCAACATGGTGAAACTCCATCTCTACTAAAAATACAAAAATCAGCTGGGCATGGTGGCGCGTGCCTGTAATCCCAGCTACTCGGGAGGCTGAGGCAGGAGAATTGCTTGAACCCAGGAGGCGGAGGTTGCGGTGAGCCGAGATCGTGCCATTGCACTCCAGCCTGGGTAACAAGAGCGAAACTCCGTCTCAAAAAATAAAATAAAATAAAATCAATCAATAAATAAATAAATAAAATAAAAATTAAAAAAAGAGTTTATCATACACTATTTATCCCTTCTGCCATTGATGGGTATTTTGGCTGTTTCCAATGTTTAACTCTTACACATGGCACTGTTAGGAGCATTTTGAGCAATATCATGGTGAGCAGATGCACATTTTTGTTGTGTTAGAGCCAGGGAAATCTTCCCCTTCTCCCCCTGAATATTTGCTGGAAATGGACTCACAAAAAGCAGATTAATTGGAGAAAAGGCATATGCATTATTTAAGGTGTACACAGGAGCCTTAGAATGAAGACCCAAAGATACAAGGGACATCATTCATGTTTATACTTAGGTTCAACAAACTATGGACAGCTGTGTGGAAATACGGTTGGACAATCAGGGTATGCTTTCATGCTCATAGAAGGAATGGGGAAACGCAGCAGGGCCTGTCTGTCTAGATTCTTCTTGGCCTTTCTGGTCACGCATATTTTTCCTTCTGGGTATGGAGCAGGATTCTCTCTGGAATGGGTGGGGTGTCTTATGACCTATGATCAAAGAAGACAGGTCAGATAATGTCTTTATGACAAGTTTTTACACAGGAAGGTGGAAGGAAAGTGAGAGTAATATTTGTCAGTTTTATGGCTGGCTTTGAAGAAAAGGGGTTCTAGTTTTTATGACTCACCTTGGGGAAGAGGGATCCTAGTTTCTACACCCAACCTGGGGGCAGGGGATGGGAAGGGGAGAATGGGGCTGAGAAGCAGGCAGGCAGAGAAAAACGTTTGCTTCTGAGGCTCCTTCTGAGGCCTGCATTTCGGGGTATTGTATTCTGAGCCCCAACAATTGGAAAGCAACCTAGGAAAGGGATCGCTGGATCATAGGGTATACACGCGGTCAGCTTTAAAGATACTGCCAAGCAGTTTTCCCAGTGGTTACACAGCATTGTTTTTATAAAAGAGAAAACCTAAGTCTCCATCAACACATCCCCACCCCCTGCCCCTGTGCAGGGGGCCTGGTCAGAGGGCTTGTGGGGAGGCAGCTACACTGGGGGATGAAAGAACAGGGCTGGGAGGACGTACATTTTACTGTAGCCTTTTATACCTTTGGAATTTTGAGGTATGTTAAAATGTAACCTAGTAATAATTTTTTTAATGAAAAAAGAATAGAGCATGGTGGATCACACCTGTAATCCCAGCACTTTGGGAGGCCGAGGCGGGTGGATCACGAGGTCAGGAGTTCAAGACCAGTTTGACCAACATGGTGAAACCCAGTCTCAACCAAAAATACAAAAATTAGCTGGGTGTGGTGGCACACACCTGTAATCCCAGCTACTCAGGAGGCTGAGGCAGGATAATCGCTTAAACCCAGGAGGCAGAGGTTGCAGTGACCCAAGATCATGTCACTGCACTCAAGCCTGGGCAACAGAGCGAGACTCTGTCAAAAAAAAAAAAAAGAAGTGGGAGAGGAAAACTTGTAAACCATGTGCTTTTCAGACACCTTCTCTGGCTACTTATAACAGCCTGCAAGCTTCTACTCACCCCCAAATCCCTGTCTAAGCAAGATGCCCCCCACCCTGCCCCTCCATTCTTAAACTTTACATACATTCCTCCCTCAAGGAGGAGCTCTCAGCATTAGGTTGAATGACAGGAGCAGGAACAACAGGGCCTTGGAGAGAACAGAGGAGACAGAACAATAAGGGCGGATGAATAAACACAGAGTTGACTGCTTCCACACATTCCGAGGAGACAGGGAACTAAGGCGTGGTTCAGATCCACTGGAGATAATCTGGAAAGACTTGCTAGTTAGGAAGGGTTTAAAGGGTGTGACTGACAGAGGAAAGGGAAAAAGGGGGCACCACCTGAATGGGTGGGGCAGGGGAGGCAAGGGGTGAGGATATGTAGGCTGTGAACACTGCTCTCCTCTGTTCCTTCTAGAAACTTCCACCACCCCTCTCCAACCCTTACACACACATCACCCTGACCCTAAGAAGTTTGGACATTCCTCACTCGAGGACATCCCACCACCATCCACCCAACTTAGGTCCTGGGCAGGCCGGGTCTAGAGGGATAAACAGAAGGGCCCCTGGACCAGCACCTACCCAATCCCCACCCTTTCCCCTGCCCTGTACGCTCACCCCATGACCAGGGGCCACCTGCACCTCTAACTGGGGCCAAAAGGAAGTGGCGGCTGAGCTGGGCCTAGAGGAAGGAACCAGCACCGTCCAGCTGTATCTGCTTCCCTCAATGCTACATCTTTGAGTGGGGCTGAGAAGAGAGCTGGCAGTGAGCAGAGTGTCGCAGACAGGTGCTGAGAATCAGTCCTCAGGAGCTGCCTAACACCTGGCAGAGGTGGGGTCCATCATTCACTCACCCACTCACTCATTCGTCCATTTCGCAAAACACATGCTGTGGGCCAGGCCCTGGGTGAGAGACTGGTGACAAAGTGAAGAAGACAAACATGACTCTGCTGGGCCTATGGGCGAGATGGTTTCACTGGCTTAGACACAGCAGGAAGACAGCAAAAAGACTCCCCTCTCCCAAGTGAAGCATTTCCTCTAGATTGCATGAGATCCCACCATTGTAGTTATTTAACTGGAGATCAGAGGTAGATTGAGGCATGGGTTCCTCAAACAATTTGAGAGAGCACTCTTAGAAAAATCGGCTGGGCACGGTAGCTCATGCCTGTAATCCCAGCACTTTGGGAGGCCGAGGTGGGTGGATCACGAGGTTAGGCGTTTGAGACCATGCTGACCAACATGATGAAACCCTGTCTCTACAAAAAAAAGAAAGAAGGAAAGAAAGAAAGAAAGAAA
>NW_016107861.1:269084-275025 GCF_001604975.1 Cebus imitator
AAAGAAAGAAAGAAAGAAAGAAAGAAAGAAAGAAAGAAAGAAAGAAAGAAAGAAAGACCTAAAATGTACACATTTTACAAAAATATGTGACCTTGGGAGGACCCATGGCAAGTAAGGGCTGGACTCTACAGCTGAAATGTGCTTAGCTTCTTGGTAAGTCCAGCTCTCTGTAGACAGGGGCACTGCTTCTTAGAAGTGCAGGCGACAGGCCTGGAGGCAGTGGCTCATGCCTGTAATCCCAGCACTTTGGGAGGCCAAGGTTGGTGGATCACAAGGTCAGGAGTTAGAGACCAGTCTGGCCAATATGGTGAAACCTGTCTCTACTAAAAATACAAAAATTAGCCAGGTGTGGTGGTGCGTGTCTGCATTCCCAGCTACTCAGGAGGCTGAGGCAGAAGAATCGCTTGAACTCGGAAGGTGGAGGTGCGGTGAGCTGAGATGGCGCCAGTGCACTCCAGCCTGGGAGACAGAAAGAGACTCCATCTCAAAAAAAAAAAAAAGTACAGGCGATAATAGAAGTTACCAGCCCTCAGAACAGGGCTCATGGGAAGGAGGAGGGCACTGAGGGAAGACATTTTGATGGGGACTTAGCTAGCAGCTCCGGGAGGGCCTGACCTAGAGAAATGGTAAGAACTGGGGGCCTCAAAGACTCCTCCATCATCCGCCATCTACGTGACCGCCTTCTTCCAGAGGCTCAGAGCACAGTCACTGCTCCCAGGAGAATCTGACTTCTTCTTGTGACCAAGAGTAGCCTCTCCCTGGTCTTTTGCAGCAGTCAGGGAGTGGGTGCTGCACCCAGAAATGTGGCTTAGTTTGAGCTTCCACGCCACCTGGTGCTGCCTTGAGAAGAGAAAGTGATGCCCCAAAGAGAAGGTGGGTAGGCTGGGCGGCCCTTCTCTCTCTGGGTCTCAGTCTTCACTCTGGTTCAAAGCAGTGGTGGGAGAAAATAAGTTTATACTAAAGTCTTTTGGAAACCCAGGGTCTCCCAAGGTCTTTGTATCCAGGAGCTTCGAGTTAAAGAAGATGATAGGGTCCATTTCCACCTCCATCTCAGTTTCTTTTTTTTCTTTTTCTTTTTTTTTTTTTTGAGACGGAGTCTCGCTCTGTCACCCAGGCTGGAATGCAGTGGCACAATCTCGGCTCACTGCAACCTCCACCTGCCAAGTTCAAGCAATTCTCCTGCCTCAGCCTCCTGAGTAGCTGGGATTACAGGCACACGCCCGCACACCCAGCTAATTTTTTGTATTTTTAGTAGAGACGGGGTTTCACCATGTTGGTCAGGCTGGTCTCAAACTCCTGACCTCGTGATCTGCCCGCCTAGGCCTCCCAAAGTGCTGGGATTACAGGAGTGAACCACCTCACCGGGCACCACCTCAGTTTCTTAAAATTTTAATAAATTAAATACAGTCATGTGTCACATAATGACAGCGATATGTTCTGAGAAATTCATCCTTAGGCGATTTCATCACTGCGTGAGCATATCATGAAGTGTTACACAAACCTAGATGGAATAGCCTGCTAGGCACCTAGGCTACACGGCACGGCCTGTTGCTCCTAGGTTATAAACCTTTACAACATGTTACTGTACTGAATAAATACTGTAGGCAATTGTAACACAATGGTAAGCACTGGTGTAACTAAACATAGAAATAGTACAATAAAAATAGAGTATAAGAGATTTTTTCATGTGAAACACCTGTCTAGGGCACTTACCCTGCATGGAGCTTGCAGAACTGGAAGTTGCTCTGGGTGAGTCAGTGAGTGAGTGGTGAGTGTGAAGACTAGGACATTACTTACTGTACAGTACTGTAGACTTTATAAACACTGTACACGTAGGCTACACTAAATTTATTTTTAACAAAAGCTTTCTTTCATAATAAATTACCCTTAGCTTATGTAACTTTTTTACTTATTAACTTTTAATTTTTTTAACTTTTTGACTCTTTTGACTCAGCTTCAAACAAACACATTACAGCTATACAAAAATATTTTCTAGCTTTATATTATTATTATTTTATTATTATTATTACTATTGAGATGGACTTTCGCTCTTGTTGCCCAGGCTGGAGTGCAATGGTGCAATCTTGGCTCATTACAACTTCTGCCTCCCGGGTTCAAGCAATTCTCCTGCCTCAGCCTCCTGAGTAGCTGGGATTACAGGCATGCGCCACCACGCCTGGCTAATTTTTTGTATTTTTAGTAGAGACGGGGTTTCTCCATGTTGGTCAGGCTGATCTTGAACTCCCGACCTCAGGAGATCTGCCAGCCTCAGCCTCCCAAAGTGCTGGGATTACAGGTGTGAGCCACCGCTCCCAGCCAAAAACTTTAATAGAAAAAAAGCTTATAGAATAATAATAATATATACATATAAGTAGAAGAAGCACACTCCAAAATTAAACAGTAAAAAGCCAACCATAGTGGTCTGCGCCTGCAGTTCTAGCTACTCAGGAGGCGGAGTTGGGAGGATCATTTGAGTTCAGGAATTCAAATCCAGCCTGGACAATGTTAAAACGCACACTTTGAACAAAGAGACACCCCCCAAACAGGTTTTGTGTGAGCAACATGACTGTTTATTCACCTGGGTGCAGGTGGGCTAAGGCCAAAAGGGGCATTAGCAATGGGCGGTGGGATAGGAGTTGGTTTTATAGGTTGGGGCAGATCTTTTGGGGAGGGGGCAAGAGTGTTACAGAGTAAGATTAGTTACAGTGGTGGGGGTAGGGGTGAGGAGTATACATTACCATAAGTTCAGTTACAATGGCAGGTGGGGTAAGGCAGAAGAGTAGTTAAGACGGCAGGGTGGGGTGAGGAGTATTTACATTATTATAAGAACAGTGAAGATGGCAGGGTAGGGTGAGGGGAAGCTTATGTCGGGAGATGCTTCGCCGGGCGATCAGGAATAATGGCAAACGCAGGCGGGGGATGGGGGGTGATCAGCTGAGGCAGGCAGGACTTCAGACTTTCTGGGACTGGGCTTGCACATGGAGGCCTAACAGACAACATAGTGAGACCCTGTCTCTTAAAATAATAAATAAATAAATAATTTTTAAACTAAAAGGATGGTTTAAAAAGTATAGGATAATAAACGCATAAACAGAGGCCTGGTGCAGTGGCTCACGCCTGTAATCTCAGCACTTTGGGAGACAGAGTCGTGCAGATCACAGGAGGTCGAGAGTTCAAGACCAACATGGAGGAACCCTGTCTCTACCAAAAATACAAAAATTAGCCGGGCGTGGTGGCACATGCCTGTAATGCCAGCTACTCAGGAGGGAGGCAGGAGAATCGCTTGAATCCAGGAGGTGGAGGTTGCAGTGAGCTGAGATCGCACCACTGTACTCCAGCCTGTGAAACAAAAAACATAAATAAATAAATGCATAAACAAGTAACAATAGTCATTTATTATTGTTATCAAGTATGATGTACTATAAATAGCTGCATGTGCTATGCACCCACATGATTGGCAATGCAGGCCTGTTTATAGCAACATCACCACAAACGTGAGTAACGGAAATCATCTAGGTTATAGGAACGCTTCATCTCCATTATAATCTTGTGCGACCACCGGCATATATCTGCTCCATTATTGATCTAAACACCATCATGCGGCCCACGATTATAATTACTTTTCTCACCCTGAAGGTCTTTCTAAGTATGACGTTAAATCCAGAGACTATAGGCCGGGCACAGTGGCTCATGCCGGTAATCCCAGCACTTTGGGAGGCTGAGGCAGGTGGATCAGGAGGTCAGGAGTTCAAGACCAGCCTGGCCAATATGGGGAAACTGTCTCTACTAAAAATACAAAACTTTGCCAGGTGTGGTGATGCATGCCTGTAGTCCCAGCTGCTCCGGAGGCTGAGGCAGGAGAATGGCTTGAACATGGAAGGTGGAGGTTGCAGTGAGCTGAGATGGCGGCACTGCACTCCAGCCTGGGCGATAGAGCCAGACTCCACCTCAAAAAAAAAAAAAAAAAAAAAAAAAAAAAAAAAAAAAAAAAAAAAAAAAAAAAAAAAAAAAAAAAAAAAAAAAAACCAGAAACCATAAAATGGAAGCTTGATAAATTCAGCTCCAAACACATTTTTAAAAAAAATTTCTACATGGCAAAAAATATTATCAAGAAAACCAAAGGACAAACAACAAACTTAGAAAAGTGTTTGTGACTAATATCAAAAAGATAACAATTTTTCTACATAGAAGCTCCTACAAATCAATAAGGAAAAGACCTAGAACCCTCAATAGAAAAAAAATGAGCCAGAGACATGAAGAGACAATTCACAGAAAAAAGAAATTCAAATAACTTTTATACATTTGAAAAGATGCCCAACTTCACCTGCAATAAGAGAATTGCATATTTAAACTAGCACTGACGTACCATGTTCACCTATCAGATTGGCAAGATCAAATGTTTGTCAGTATACTGAGTTGGCAAAGATTTGTTGAAGCAGCACTCAGCTCTTTCTGCTGAGCATGTAAACTGAAACAAACCCTCCAGAGAACAATTTGGCAACCATTGCAGAAATTGTAAATGTGCATTCACTTTGACCCAGCAATTCTCCTTTGCTCTTGCGGTTTTTGCATTTGAAACTACCTAACCTGTTAGCTATTATACAGGTCTAAAAAGCTTCCTTCTAGAGCAAATGTGAGTTTTTTGGTTTTCGTTTTTTAATTTTTAATTTCCTTTTCAAACCCCTTATAAACCAAGCAAATGTGAGTTTTTACTGAGAGAGTATGTTGTGGTCCTGGTGACTCAAACTCTCTGACATCTTTATTACTCAACTACATGCAGCAGTTGATGTATGTTTTTTGATCATTTTTAGGTATTGTCATTTCTTATTTTCTGTCTATCCACAAGAGACAGAAATAGGCTGGTTAGGAATGGGAAGTTAAAACAAATACTGATACTGAAGAGTAACAACCCCAGGAAGAGTTTCGCAACTTGCCTCGAGGGGCTCAGGACAGGTCCATAATTTCTATTTATCTGATCAAAATTGTTTTAAAGCATGCCAAGGCATCTTGGGTTCTTAAAAATAATGTTAAAATCGGAAGGGCGTGGTGGCTCATGCCTGTAATCCTAGCACTTTGGGAGGCCGAGGTGGGTGGATCACCTGAGGTCCGGAGTTCGAGATCAGCCTGGCCAACATGGTGAAACCTCGTCTCTACTAAAAATACAAAAATTAGCCCGGTGTGGTGGCAGTCACCTGTAATCCCAGCTACTCGGGAGGCTGAAACGGGGAAATCATTTGTACCGAGTAAGCAGGGTTGCAGTGAGCCGAGATAGTGCCATTGCACTCCAGCCTGGGCAACAAGAGCAAAATTCTGTCTTAAAAATAATAATACACTAAATTTCCATTTCAACTGAGTTTCTAAAAAAAAAAATAGAAAAATAAAAAATAATAATATTGTTAAAATAAATTAAGAAAGGACTGATTTTTTCCAATTAAGCTTTGCTTTTATTGGAAATATACAGCCACAATGTGTTAAGTGTGGAGACATGAAACAATTGGTTTTCCTGACGTGAGATGCAAGAATTCCACATCACATCCTGAAACAGTTTTTGCCAATTGTTGATGTTCTAACATGTTAAATAGTGGCTGGGCATGGTGGCTCACACCTGTAATCCAAGCACTTTGGAGGCCAAGGCGGGTGGATCACCTGAGGTCGGGGGTTCAAGACCAGCCTGACCAACATGGTGAAACCCCGTCTTTAAACAAAAAGAAAAAGAAAAAAAACATGTTACATAGTATCAATCCACTCATTTATTATTATTATTATTTTCTTTAGAGACAGGGTTTTATCCTGTCACCTGGGCTGGAGTGCAGTGGTATAATCATAGCTCACTTTAACCTCTAACTTCTGGGCTTAAGCCATCCTCTCGCCTCAGCCTCCTCAGTAGCTAGGACTATAGGCACACCATCACATCTGTTTTTTTTTTTTTTTTTTTTTTTTT
>NW_016107861.1:275051-281226 GCF_001604975.1 Cebus imitator
ATTCATGATGAATTTTCATTATTTATTTATTTTAATAGAAATGGAGTCTTGCTATGCTGGTCAGACTGGTTTCAAGCTCCTGGCCTAAATAGATCCTCCTGCTTTGGCCTCTCAAAGTGCTGGGATTACAGGCATGAGCCACTGTTCCTGGCCTCAGTCCACTCTTTTTTTTTTAAAAAAAAATGGGGTTTCACCATGATGGCCAGGCTGGTCTTGAACTCCTGACCTCAGGTGATCCACCCACCTCGGCCTCCCAAAGTGTTAGGATTACAGGCGTGAGCCACCGCGCCCTGCCAGTCCACTCTTATAATAAACATATTCAATCCCTAATCTAAACATGATATAGCTTGTCATTTTTAATTGGTCTAACAAATCATATTTTTCCTTAAGTAATAAGTAGCTATTATATTGGAAAAACTCAAAATTAGTCTTTACACATTATAGATGTTTAATTAATATGAACTCTATAATAATATAATCTTTAACAATAAATTTCAATTCCCAACTTTATATATTAGAATTGAAAGTATCAGCAACTTTTTAAAAACTGAGAAACACTATCTAAGCTCTGATATCCTTGGCTTCCAAGATTCAACAGCCAGCAATGTCTGTCTACCCTTAGTGTCTGGAGCTTCCCAAATGCTGATCCCTGGGAAAGCACTTGAAGAAAACCAGGCAGGAGTTAAACATTTTATTATAAATATTCCCTATGTCTTCAACAACTTACAACTACTTGTGATCTCACTTGAGCCTTGCAAAACATCTAGCATCTATCCATCTATCTATCTATCTATCCATCCATCCATCTCTCTAACTAGTCCTTCCCATTTTACAGATAAGGACATTAAGGCCCGAAGAGTTTTCCAGGTCCTTGCTTAAGGTCACATCCAGGTCTGCCGCTCTCCATACACTGTCATTCAGACCTCCTCATCCCCCTTGTATTCTGAGGACAAACCTGGGGCTTTTATGATCAAAGAAGTGGCTCAGAGCAATGGTGGATGGAGCCTGGGAGGCAGATCAAGGCTGAAGTGTTGTCGGGGTGGGGGCCTAGCAGTAGACTGGGAGAGAGAGCTGGGCAGAGGGCACCAAAGTTAACGTCAGCAATTCTGTTCCACGGGCAACTGAGTGATGTTCAGCAATCATCAGTGCCTGATAGGGCCAAAGCCGCTAGAGAACCACTTTGACCTCCAGGGCTCCGGTAAATGTTTAAGCATTGGGGATGGCAGTAAGAAGTAATTATTGTTGGGGGGTATGATGTTAGGTGCAAGAAGCATGGAGACGGAGACTTTAACCCCAGAAATACATTGTCACTCCCACCTCTGTTGTGTTCCTCAGAGGCCAGCAAGGATCTGCCTGGGTAAGGCTAGCAAGCCCCCTGCCTCAAGAGTCCTGCCCTGAGTCATTCCAAGCAAAGGGGAGGAGTCCTCCTCTGGAGTTCAAGAGCCTCTCTCCCCACCTTTGTCCTAATTAAGGTCAGCCAGTTGAGACTGGGCATGGGATTGGGGCTTATCCTGAGTACTTTATAAGGTCCAAACTCTCCTGGGTATGCAGCTATCTGACCCCATTCCTTTCCAGCACCACCACCTCCCCCCAACACACATCCCTTTGCCACCTCCTGCCAGGCCCACTCCATAGGTCTCTGCCTTCCCAGTGTACCCCAGATTTCTTCTTTGGGCATGGAACCATTGATTCCTGAAGGTCAAGAATGGCCCCTACCCTGACAAGCAGAAAGCGGTAAGAGTCGGTACGACTGACTCATGGAAATGGGCATCCAAGAAGGACCAGCAATGTCCAACACTGGCTCTGCCCTCAACAAAGGCGACTGGGTTTCCTAAATGGAGTTGCTATTAGCTGGGAGCATAAACCAGCAGCACCCACTTCATCACCATCAGCTTCATCACCACCCCTATTTGGAGGCTGGGGAGGGTATTACAGGTGGAATGTTAATCCAAGCCTTCTGTCCGCTCTGGATTTGAGCCAGTTTCTTTAGGAGCCAGAAGAGCTTTAGCCCTATGATGAAGCTGTGGTTGCCACCTCACATCTACTCTCCTTGTCTTGTCTTCTTTCCTTACGGCAATGTTGTCGGAAGTGTCAATGTACCCAGCTTAAAACAAATAAGCAATTCCCCAGGCTTCCTGTCCTGAGGAAGAACATGGTGGCCATTGGGTCAGGGGATGGAGGGGGACTTCAGGGAAAATTCATTAAAGCATCCTGGCTGAGCTGGCAGGTGTCCTCTTGCCTTGTTTCCTGTACTCCTTCTTCATCCCTTACACTTGGATGTGTTGCCAGGAGCTCCAGCTGCCATCTTGGACTAGAAGCTCCCTGAGGACAGGAATTGTCCTGGCCGATCATCTGCTGCTGAATACATTTTTAAGGGCCACTGATGATGATGACAGTGGTCATGGTGAGAATGATGCTGCTGACAACACGGTAAGCTGCTTGTGGACATCCTGGACCACTGGTTTCCTTTGAGTCACTCAACTATCTCTCCTAAGTGTCCTGTAGGCAAACGTTCCAAATAACCAGATCCTTAAACAGCAACTAGCAACCTCTGTGGAAGCAATTACCCAGCACATCAAAATTTACAAGTTTATCTCCTCTTTGACCTAGAGATTCACAGAGAGAACTTATCCTACAGATCACATATACACAAAATGATATGTGTGCAAGGCTATTGATGGAAGCCTCGCTGATGTTAGCAAATAGTTGGAAACAACTGGAATATCCATCAGCAGAGCACTGGCTCAAGAAATTCTGGTATTTCCAAGCCATGGAATATTACACAGCTGTATAAAAGAATGGGAATATTCTTTATGCAAAGAAAGAACCATCTTCAAGATGTATTATGAAGTGAGGGAAGAGGCAGAGCAGAGTGAAAGAGGAGAAGCAGGTAGCTAAGGAAGGGACGAGAGACAGACTTACTCTGGAATCATGTCAATGTATTACCTCGACTAAAAATAAATGAATAAAATAGCTAGACATCAGATGCAAAGCTCTCTCACGTTCATATTCATTTATCCCACAGAAATCAAAAACCTGCTGAATGCTGGACAGTGTACTACAGATTAGACTAAGAAAGACCTTTGTAATGCCTTATATGGGGTGGTAGGTGGGGGCCCAGGGAGACAGGAAATGAACCGGCAACTCTATGCTGAAATAAACCTATGCCAAAAATGGAATAAGCACAAAATGCTGTGGCTACGCAGAATATAGGGTCCAGGAAGGCTTCCTGGAGGAAGCCTTGATGAATGAGCAGCACATAGCCAGAGGGGAGAAGGGGAACTCTGGGAAGGGAGTACTACAGGAACAGTTACCAAAATGTGGCCTAGCTTAACAGGTGAGAGATGCAGGGGACACTGAGAAGATGGCCAATTTAAGACCAGACTAGACAGAGTTCAAGTTCCAAGGTAAGAGCCTTGGTAAAAACCTAGAGTATTTCTCCTTTACTGAGAAGTTAAATCAAGATTAGGAGAGTTGAGGTGAGCAGGTGCAGAGACTCATTCCTATAATCCCAGCATTTCAGGAGGCCAAGGTGAGAGGACCTCCTAAGGCCAGGAATTTGAGATCAGCCTGGGCAGCATAGAGAGACCTCCTCTCCACAAAATATTTTAAAATTAGCAGGACATGGTGGTGCATGCTTGTGGTTCTAGCTACTCATCTCTACAGAATAAAAAATAAATTAGCCAGGCATGGTGGCACGTGTCTGTCGTCCCAGCTACTTGGGAGGGTGAGGAGGGCAGATTGCTTGAGCCCAGGAGTTCAAGGCTGTAGTGATTCATGATTGCACTACCTCTCTCTTGGGCAACAGAGCAAGATCCTGCTTTAGAAAAGAAAAGTGGCCAGGCATGGTGGCTCACACCTATAATCCCATCACTTTGGGAAGCCGAGGCGGGTGGATCACCTGAGGTTGGGAGTTCGAGATCAGCCTGACCAACATGGAGAATCCTTGTCTCTCCTAAATATACAAAAATTAGCCTGGCGTGGTGGTGTGCGCCGCTAATCCCAGCTACTTAGGAGGCCGAAGCGAGAGAATTGCTTGAACCCCAGGGGCGGAGGTTGCAGTGAGCCGAGATCGCACCACTGCACTCTAGCCTGGGCAACAAGAGTGAAACTCCATCTGAAAAAAAAAAGAAAGAAAGAAAAAAGAAAAGAAAAGTAAGAAAAAATGGGTGGGGGGATGCTAATCCTGGGGCTTCAGATTGCCTTGCTCTACCTCCTTCTGAGCTCCCTCACCCCTCTAACAGGGCTGTTAAAAGCCTGGTTTTCAGAGATGACCCTGGACCTGACTCATGATAAACACATCAACTTTCCTTCATTGCTGAAATGTTGTATTCCAAACGCTGTCAGTCAATGGCATTTACTCAACAATCACAGGGGCCTGTTGGATGCTGGGCAGTGACACCGTTCAGGGGCAGGAGGAATGTCGAAGAGAAAGCCTTTGGCTTGGAAGATCTAATTTAAACAAAAAACTATCTAAAAACAGAGCAACTTAATTTAGGACTATCTTTAAAAGCATAGCCCAAAGTAGAGACTCAGACACTTGCTCGCCGGTGTTCCTAGCAGCATTATTCATAAGAGCTGAGAGGCGGAAGCAACCCAGATACCCACAGACACATGAATGGATAAACAAAACGTGGTGTATAAATATTAGGAAATATCATTCAGCCATAAAAGGAATCATGTTGTGATACATGTCACAACACAGGTGAACCTCGAAAACATTATGCTAAGCGGAGGAAATCAGACAAGAAAAGACAAACACCGTATGATTCCACTCATGAAATATCCGCAATGGTCAAGTTTACAGAGATAGGAAGTAGTTTGGAGGTTACCAGAGACAATGGGAGCTATTGCTTAATGAATACAGAATTTCTGTTAGGGATGATGGAAAATTGGGAGAATAGTCATGATGGTTACACAAATTGTGACTGTAATATTAAATACTGAACACTTGACATTGAATTAAATACTGAATATAATATTAAATATTGATGCCAGGTAAGGTGGCTTGTGCTGGCAAGGTAGTCCCAGCTACTAGGGAGGCTGTGGGAAGTAGAAAAGTTCCTTTTTAAAGATTTTTTTTTCTTGTTAACTTTGTTAAGCCCTATCCTATGTAGCTGTTAGACATGCCATGCTTACAGGCACGTAGTACATTCCATGTCCTTGTACTTTAACCAAGATATCTGTGCTGGCTGGACGTGCTCACGGGCATGTCCCAGCTCTCCATTGCTTTTACCTGTTTAGAAAAGCTTTAAGTTGTTAGCCAATCGGGTTTTAGTTTAGATTGTAAGGTCTGACTCCAGCCAGTGGAGATTAGACACAACAGTAAGGACAACCCCAAATTCGAAAGGGATAAATTTGTCTGTTTTCCTTTTTTCATTGTACTCTCATGGCACAATGGCTAGCAAGGGTACCTTTCCTACAGTCCAGGAAGTAAAAATTGTGTTGCTAAAAAATCCTTTGTGTCAGTGCTAATATTTCTTTGCAGCACTGAGCATCTATTTCCAAGAGAGGCTGAGGTGGGAGGATCCCTGGAGCCAGGAGTTCAAGGCTGCAGTGAGCTATGATTGTGCTACTGCACTCCATCCTGAGTGACACAGCAAGATCCTGTCCCTATTTTTCTTTTAATATGGCTCAGGAGCAGGAGATAGTGAGGGCTCAGCCAATTTAGGAAGGCCTCTTGGAGGGGGTGACATTTGAAAAAGTCTGGGAAAACGTGAGTGTGAGAGGAGAAGGAAAATCATGGTGGTGGAAGGTTGTGTGGGAGTGAGAAGGACTCCAGAAGGGAGGAGTTGATGGCCTCTCCTGGACCAGGGGGAGAATAAGGGGAGAGTCATAAGAATCAGGGGTTTGCTGGATGAGAGAGAGGTCAGTGGTATTCACGACATAAAAGTACTGCAGATGGCCGGATGTGGTGGCTCACACCTGTAATCCCAACACTTTGGGAGACCAAGGCAGGTGGATCACCTGAGGTCAGGAGTTAGAGACCAGCCTGGCCAACATGGCAAAATCCGTCTCTAATAAAAATACAAAAAGATTAGCCAGGCATGGTGGTGCATGCCTATAATCCCAGCTACTTGGGAGGCTGAGGCAGGAGAATCGCTTGAACTAGGGAAGCAGAGGTTGCAGTGAGCCAAGATTGTGCCACTGCACTCCAGCCTGGGAGAAAGAGAGA
>NW_016107861.1:281284-283063 GCF_001604975.1 Cebus imitator
AAAGATTCAACACTTGAGGTAGGTAATACTAATTCCATTTTGCAGGTGGATAAACTGAGGCTCATCCAAGAGTTGAGGTTCATTCAAGATGGCACAGCTCATAGGCCGAACAGTGGAGATTTTATCTGAAGTTATGTGGCCCTAAAGTAGTGGTTGTCAACCCTGGATATGTACTGAGATGTCCCAGAGAAATTTTAAAAATATCCCGCCAGACCGGGTGCAGTAGCTCACGCCTATAATCCCAGCACTTTGGGAGGCCAAGGCAGGCGGATCACGAGGTCAGGAGATCGAGACCATCCTGGCCAACATGGTGAAACCCCGTCTCTAAAAATAAAAAAATAAAATAAAATAAAATATTAAAAATACCCTGCCAGCATCCAACCCCAGAGATTCCCTTCTAATTTCCTGGGAAGTGAGGCTTGAGCATTAGTCTTTCTAAAAAGCTCCCCAGTGGATTCTAATGTGCTGACTGGATTGAGAAGCACTGCTCAAAGACCCAGCACATCTGATTCCCTCTGTTCCTGGGGTTACTCACTGTCACCCTCAGGCAAGATGCTCAACCATTCTGAGCCTCATCTGTGAAATGGGTAAAGAATACTAACCCTGACTAGCTAAAGCCAGTGTGAGATTAACAATGTACCTGAGCTTCCCTTCCTCCCCCTCCCCGGCCTCTTCTCTCAGCTGCAAGTGTCAGCACAACAGACAGTTCAGGAAGTGAGGCAAGGAGGGAAGCAGGATAGGGGCCACCCAGAAGCACTGCTGAAGACACAGCCTAGAGGCTGCAGGCAGAGAGAAGCAAATAAGTACCTATTTTGAGAATGATGGGAGCTAAGTGTCCCACTGTCAGACAGGCACTTCAGTCACGCGGAAAGGAGGAAGGCTGGAAAAACTTTGAGGTTTGGGACTGGAATCGGAAGTACTGGCATGAACTCATGATTTTAAATTATACTTAGATTTTAAAATAGCTGAAGGAGGGAGGGAAGAAAAGAAAGAAAAAAAAAGATTTTAAAATAGCTATAGATGTCTGTGTGTTGTGTACTTATAATGTATGTGTATGTATGTACAGTTGATTTTTTTTCCTTTTCTTTTTTTTTTGAGACAGGGTCTCGCTCTGTTGCCCAGGCTGGAGTGCAATGGCACAGTCTCGGCTCACTGCAACTTCTGGCTCCCAGGTTCAAGTGATTCTCCTGCCTCAGCTTCCTGAATAGTTGAGATTACAGGCATGCACCACCATACCCAGCTAATTTTTGTATTCTTAGTGGAGACGGGGTTTCACCATGTTGGCCAGGCTGGTCTCAAACTCCCGACCTCAGGTTATCTGCCTGCCTTGGCCTCCCAAAGGGCTGGGATTACAGGCGTGAGCCACCATACCCGGCCAGTTGATCCTCATTATTTAAGGACTCTGTATTTATAAATTTACCCTCATGCTAAAATTTATTTGTAACTCCCAAAATCAATACCCATGGGACTTTTGCAGTCATTTTTGGACACGTACAAAGCAGGGGAAAATATGAGTTTCCCGGTGTACACATTGCCCATCTGAGGTTGAACACGGTAACACTCTGCCTTCTTATTTCAGCACTTTACTATAAACAAGAGTCCTTATTGCGGTCTATTTGGTGTCATATGTTTTGCATTTTTGTGCTTTTTGTTTGTGCTTTTGATGTTGAAAATAGCACTCATGAGGCCGGGCGTGGTGGCTCACGCCTGTAATCCAAGCACTTTGGAGGCCAAGGCGGGCAGATCACCTGAGGTCGGGAGTTCAAGACCAGCCTAACC
>NW_016107861.1:283433-285508 GCF_001604975.1 Cebus imitator
ACTCAGGAGGCTGAGGCAGAATTGCCTGAACCCAGGAGGCGGAGGTTGCGGTGAGCCGAGATCGCACCATTGCACTCCAGCCTGGGTAACAAGAGCAAAACTCCGTCCCCCCCAAAAAAAAAAAAAAATGCAAAAATTAGCTCGGCATAGTTGCATACACCTATAATCCCAGCTACTAAGGATGCTAAGGCAGGAGAATCGCTTGAACCCAGGAAGCAGAGGTTGCAGTGAGCCAAGATCATGCCACTACACTCCAGCCTTGGTGACAGAGCAAGATTCAAAAAAAGAAAAGAAAGAAAGAAAGCGAGAGAAAGAAAATAAATAGACCTCAAGTGCACTGCTGGAGAGCTGTCTAGTGTGCCTAAGCACAAGAAGGCTGTGATGTGTCCATTATGAGAGAGTATACATGGTAGATAAGCTTTGTTCCAGGAGAAGTTATAGTGCTGGTGGCCATGAGTTCAATGTTCATGAATCAACCATATATATTAAATGAGGTGTCTTCAAGCCAAAACACACATAAAATGAGGTTATGTATTGGTTGTTTGATGAAAATGTTGTGCCCAGAGAGGCTCATGGAACCTAATCCTGTATTTGTCCTAGGAGCAATGGGTCAGTATTTGCTAATTTGTGTTGCCACCAACACTGAATTAGCAAATGATGGAAACTGGTTGTGTATGTATGTGTGTGTGTTTTAGCTTTAATCTTTGAGAGAGCCTAGAAGTAATGTCACCCCAGTAACCACAAGCACAGCAAGCTCCTAGATATTGGTTTCTAAATATCTCTCTTCACGAAAAGGAGCCAGGGCTCCCTATTCCAGAGCTGAAGCAAAGAAAGTGCAAATGAGCCTGGAACTTTTTATTGTGCCAGAAGGTAAGGAAATGCTCCAAGAATGATGGGGACAAGTCAAAGGACACAAGAGACCAGCTTGCAGGGGGTTGTTGGTTTGGCCCAATCTGGGACAATTTGAGCACCAAAATAAACAATAATATTAACAGATTTCAACCACCTAAGTAAAATAGGAATCCATGATTCTGCCCTGATGTAAACAAACAAACAACTGGGGGAGAAAGGAAGGTTTTTCTTATAGTAGAATATCAACAAATAAATGGTAGAAGGAATGATAGAAATAGAAAAATCACCACCGGCAACCACCATAGTGGTGTTTGATTCAGATGGGAGTTGTTGTCAACAGGTGTCAAAGCTGGTACACAGAGGTTTGAAGAGGATTGGCATATTGGCATAATCTCATATTATACCTCCACAAAATGCTTACTAATTACAAAGGGTAGATGGGGACTCTATGATGGAGAAGCCTGGAAGACACTAACTTGACCAAGGGACAAAGGCCCAGAAACATTTCTGTGGTATTTATTGTCAAAAATGCATGCATTGCCTGAGTCTGGTCATGAGGAAACACCAGAGGAACTCAAGTTGAAGGTCATCCTATGGAATAAAAGACCTGACCTTTTTAAGACTGCTAAGGGTACAAAATGCAGGTAAAGACCAAGAAATTGTAGATTGAAGAAGATGGGTGAGACCTGACAACTAAATGTAATGCATGGTCCTGGATTCCCTCCTGGACGTCTCCCCTCCACCACTCCCCGGCAGAATAGACTTTCTTGGGATAATGTGCAACCTTTGAACAGGATCTGTAGATTGAATGGTTTCTTGTGCCAAGGTCGATTCCCTGGTTGGAAGAGCTGATGAAGAATTTGGGTAGGTGATTATTCTTGTATTGATGGGCATTCATGTCTGCATCTCAAATGCAGAAAAAGTTGAAAGGAAAGGCCAAGCTCAGTGGCTCACACCTGTACGTCCAGCACTTAGGGAGACGGAATCAGGAAGATTCCTTGAGGCCAGGAATTCAAGACCAGCCTGGGCAATATTGGGAAACCACCCCCAACTACAAAGGATTTAAAAAATTATCCAGGCATGGTGGCATATGCCAATAGTCTTGGCTGCTCGGGAGATGGAGGCTGGAATATTGCTTGAGCCCGGGAGTTCAAGATTGCAGTAAGCTACAATTGCACTACCGAACTCTAGCCTGGGTGATAGAGTAAGACACTGCCTCAGGA
>NW_016107861.1:287308-289720 GCF_001604975.1 Cebus imitator
AGTAGAGACGGGGTTTCACCATGTTGACCAGGATGGTCTCGATCTCTTGACCTCGTGATCCACCCGCCTCGGCCTCCCAAAGTGCTGGGATTACAGGCGTGAGCCACTGCGCCCGGCTGTATCTTGTTTTTAAAAAAAATCTTTAGAGGAAAAAAAGAAAATAATACCATCAATAAATTGCAAAAAGTGGCCAGGCACAGTGGCTCACACCTGTAATCCCAGCACTTTAGGAGGCCGAGGTGGGTGGATCACAAGGTCAGGAGATTCAGACCCCATTCTGGCCAACATGGTGAAATCCCATCTCTAAAAAAAAAAAAAAAGAGAGAGAGAGAGAGAAGATGATGGCTGTTGTATGTGGTGGCTCACACCTGTAATCCCAGCACTTTGGGAGGCCAATGTAGGCAGATCATGAGGTCAGGAGTTCAAGACCAGCCTGACCAATATGGTGAAACCCCTTCTCTACTAAAAATACAAAAATTAGCTGGGTGTGGTGTCAGGCACCTGTATTCTCAGTTACTCAGGAGGCTGAGGCAGGAGAATCACTTGAACCCAGGAGGCGGAGGCTGCGTGAACCGAGATTGCACCACTGCACTCCAGCCTGGGTGAGACTCCATCTCAAAAACAAAAAAGAAAGAAGATGATAAAGCAGATATGGTGAAATGTTCAAGAATCAGGGTTTAGGGGATAAGGGAATGTACTGTTCTGGCAATGTTTCTGTAAATTTTAGAAGATTTCAAAGTAAATTATTAGGATAATAATAAAGCCGTGTACCCGAATGCTTTGCAAACTGCCTAGAAGGTGAAGAGGAGAATGTTGTAATATGTTTTGTAGCACGGGGTCATTGCTCCGAGAGGGCCTTCTGAGTGTGGGAGCGGTGGTGTTGCCATGGAGTGTGTGCTTATTTATTTTCCATCCTCCAGATTAACCCCTTCTCCCCCAGGGCAACAGGTGATGCAATCTATGCTGGGACAAGGGAAGAGCCGCACCTGAGAAAATACTAAATACGGGCTCAGCCGGGATGAAAGCTGACTTATGACACGTTATGTCTTATCATCTGTCACAGTTGAGTGCTCCCCTGCTGTCTGTTTACACAGCGACTTATAAAACAACGTAGCCTCATGCTTGCTTGCTCTGAGCCTTGGGAATATCGATACAGCACTCCTGGCTGAAACAACTTGCTTCCTGCCTCCCTGGCTGATCTTCCCACACCATGTGGCCCTCTGTCTTCAAAACAGAATAGGGAACCACAAGCCCAAAGTCACCCAGTCATGGCAGGGTGGAGTCAACTGCAATTGATTGCTATAGGTATTTATTATGGGCCTAAAATAGGCAAGGTGTGATGCAAGGCAACAAACAGCCCTTTTTTTCCAATCCCACTGTGCATGGAGCTTTCTTTCAGACAGACAGAGGCAAGAAAAAGAAAAGACATGACCATTGCCTACTCACAAGGCACCTGTAGTCTCATTTGTTTTCTGGTTGATTCTCTAATTCATTAATTTAACAGATATGGGTTTTTTGTTTTTTGTTTTTGAGACAGAGTCTTGCTCTGTCACCCAGGCTGCAGTACAATGGTACGCCCTCGGTTCACACAACCTCCACCACCCAGGTTCAAGCAATTCTCCTTCCTCAGCCTCCCAAGTAGCTAGGATTATAGGTGTGCACCACTACGCCTGGCTAATTTTTGTATTTTTGTTTTTGTTTTTGAGATGGAGTCTTGCTCTGTTGCCAGGCTGGAGCACAGTGGCATAGTCTTGGTTCACTGCAACATCCACCTCCTGGGTTCAAGTGATTCTTCCGCCTCAGCCTCCCAAGTAGCTGGGACTACAGGCGCGTGCCAAACGCCTCGCTAATTTTTGTATTTTTAGTAGAGACGGGGTTTCACCATGTTGGCTGGGATGGTCTTGAACCCCTGACCTCGTGATCCGCCCGCCTCAGCCTCCCAAAGTGCTGGGATTACAGGCGTGAGCCACCGTGCCTGGCTAACAGATCTGTATTAAGCCTCTACTCTATGCCACCCACAGTACTAATGGCTGGATGTACTTTGGTGAGCAAAACAGACAAGATCCTTACCCTCAAGGCAGAGTCTAAAGGAAAGGACAGATATCACACCCGTAAACCAACAAATTGCTATGTAATTGTGGTTGTGAAGAGGCCTGTGTAGGGGCTGTAGACAGAAGAATGTAGGAAGCCACTTTGGATGTGTTGGTCATAGATGGTCTCTCTGAGACTAACACTGAAGCTCAACTTGGAGGAGGGAAAGGAGGAGTAACAAACTGAAAAATAGTAGCGTTGCCGGGGGTGTCCCAGGTAGAAGATCCCTGAGGGTCTTCCACCTTGGAAATAAGAGGATTCAAAGTGCAGTATGGAATTCTTTTTTTTTTTTTTTTTTTTTTTTCTTTTGAGATGGAGTTT
>NW_016107861.1:291174-292207 GCF_001604975.1 Cebus imitator
AAAAAAAAAAAAAAAAAAAAGAAGAAGAACCTATATTCTAGCTGCCACAAGGGGTTCCTTCTTCTCTAGCAGCTAAACAATCACTGGCCTGGAGATAAGCAATACTGAAACAATTGCAGACCATCCACAGCCAGACACCGACTACCTGGCCTCCTGTTCCACCAGCCTTACTAAAGCTTTGATTGGACAAAAGACTGATTTCAGTAACCCATAGGGCCTAATTGTAATATTAATGTTAAATGTTAAGTCTCCACCCAAAAGTGAGCATGAGATACATGTAATATGCATGTTTGTTTATATGTGCATCCCCCTTTTGTGAATATTTATAGCTCTTCCTATAACCTGTTGAATATGTATATTTGGCCAACCCATTCAGCAGAAATCCCTGTCCCACCCTCCCCACCCTCCAAGTGTCTGCTAATGTACCCTGCCAGAGGCTGCACTTCTCACCTGTCAGAATGGCCACCTTGCAAACCATAGCCCTTTATATTGAGAGCTCTTGTGGCCAGGCTCATGCCTGTAACCCCAGAACTTTGGGAGGCCAGGGTGGGCGGTTCACTTGAAGCCAGGAATTTGGGACCATAACTGTAAAAAATACATTCCTTTTCTTTATAAATTTGCCAGTTTCAAGTATTCTGTTATAAGCAACAGAAAGCTGACTAAGACATAGACCCATCACCTTGATCTCTGCCTTCATGTTGACATGGCATTTTCCCTGTGTGTGTCTTTCTGTGTTCAAATTTCCCTTGTTTTATGAGGACATAAGTCACACTGAATCAGGGTCCGTTCTCATGACCTCATCTTCACTTGCTTCTGCAAAAATTCTATTTCCAAATAACGGTCACATTCTGAGCTACCCACCTCTACTAAAAATACAAAAAGTAGTCGGGCATCGTGGCACACGACTGTAATCCCAGCTACTTGGGAGGCTGAGGCAAGAGAATCGCCTCAGGAGGTGGAGGTTGCAATGAGCCAAGATCATGCCACTGCACTCCAGCCTGGGCAACAGAGCAAGACTCTCTCTCTAAAAAAA
>NW_016107861.1:292237-295888 GCF_001604975.1 Cebus imitator
AAAAAAAAAAAAAAAAAAAAAAAAAAAAAAAAAAAAAAAAAAAAAAAAAAAAAAAAAAAAAAAAAAAAAAATTTAGAGCTCTTCTTTCTACATTTATGGATTTGTCATTTTTAAGTTGACAGGTCTCTCTTACTCTTCTTATAAAGCCACCAGTCCCCCTCTTATAATAACCCATTAGCCCCTTAATCCATTAATCCACAAATTATGAGGACAGAGACTTCATAACCCCATCACGTCTTAAAGACCTCACCACTCAACACTGCCACATTGGGGATTAAGTTTCAATATGGGTTTTGGAGGGAACATTTAAACTATTGCAGTCTACAAGCCAAAGATTACCCACAAATCACCAGAAGCAGGGAGAGAGGCATCAAACAGATTTTTCCTCATAACCCTGAGAAGAAACCAATGCTTCTGACACCTTGATCTTGAACTTCTAGTCTCCAGAATTGTGAGACAATTTTTTTTTTTTTTTTTGAGACAGAGTCTTCCTCTTTTGCCCAGGCTGGAGTGCAGTGGCTTGGTCTCAGCTCACTGCAACCTCTGCCCCCGGGTTCAAGTGATTCTCTCGCCTCAGCCTCCCAAGTAGCTGGGATTATAGGCGCCCACCACCACACCTGGCTAACTTTGTATTTTCAGTAGAGACAGGGTTTTGCCATGTTGCCAGGCTGATCTTCAACTCCTGGCCTCAGGTGATCTGCCTGCTTTGGACTCCCAAAGTGCTGGGATTACAGGTGTGAGCCACCACACCCGGCCGAAACAATACATTTCTGTTGTTTAAGCCACCTAGTTTGTGGAACTTTGTTAGGGCAGTTCTAGAAAATTGATAAAATCTCTATTACCATCATCAGCATCAGCGTCAGCATCATCACCACCAGCACCACAGGCATCATTGTCCTCTAACTAGCTAGATGAGACAGAGCTAACGGCATGCCATCACTATTCCGAGCACGTTACTTACATGAACTCATTTAATCCTCACAACCATCCTATGAGGTAAGTACTTTTATTATGCCCATTATCCAAGAAAATGAAACTGAAACTCAGAAAGCTAAATTATCTTCCCAAGGCCACGTGGCCAGAAAGTTTCTGCATTGGCTTCACTGGTCATGGACCTCTCAGCAGCCATCTTTCTCCCAGCCATCAATTGATGGATATGTTCGGTGCTCATCTCTTCTTGCCAGAAGCCTGCTTTGACTGAGCAGATGTTTCCGCATCACTCTCATGCTTCGTGGGCCCTTAAAGACACAAACAGCACATGGGGATCATGTTCTGGGGCAGTGCCATGCATGGAGTCCTGCCCCCAGTCCTGGTCCATTCTTTGCCTTTAAAGTGCCTCTGTCCTCGCAGAGAAGACTATCCCAGACCTGATGCCAGCAACCTTCAGCAGAGTTGTCAATCATCTTTATTTGCAGTATTCAGGTAGATTATGATAGGTTTTTATTGCTCCCATTGATAACCAGTGGCATGAGCTAGGTACACAGTAATCAAGATACAGAAGGAAATAAATCTGAGCTGCCTGTAGGTATTCCCAATCCTATCAGCAAGGGCCCAGGAACTGTTTGAACTGCCGTGAGTAAGGAGAACATGGTTCTCCACATTTCTGTTGTGCCTGGCTCCATTTCTAGCACATAAAATGGCTCCATCAATGATTGTTAAATTAACTCGACACTTTCCAACCTAACCAGACCCCCTAACCTCATATTTATCAAATTTACTGAGCTTTCTCCCATCCCCTTCCCATGTTTAACCTAAGAGATCATTTCTTGAGGAAAGAGTGGGTGGCAATTAGTTTTGAAGAGCTCTAATCGTGTTCTAAGGTTTGGGTTATAGTTGTGGCATTTTATTTAATTGTCCATCTCTTTGTAGCGCCTACGACTATTTGTGGAATCTGAAGTTGCTTGCAGACTGGAGGTGATTACAGATCTTGTCACTTTTTTTTTTTTTGAGACAGGGTCTCACTCTTTTGCCCAAGCTGGCATGCAGTAGCGCAATATTAGTTCACTGCAACCTCCACCTCCTAGGCTCAAGCAATCCTCCTACTTCAGCCTCCCAAGTAGCTGGGACAACAGCATGCACCACCATGCCTGGCTAATTTTTGTATTTTAGTAAAGACGGGGGTTTCACCATGTTGGCCAGGCTGGTCTTGAACTCCTGGTCTCAAATTATCTACCTGTCTCTGCCTCCTAAAGTGCTGGGATTATAGGCGTGAACCACCGCGCCCAACCAGATCTTGTCACTTTTTGCAAAGCCTCCAGCTGTTCACAGATCCTGCAGCTGTTTGCCGAGCATATCCCTAGTTGCACAGCCTCTAGTTTGTAATTTTTTTAAAGTTTTTAAGCCTGGGCATGGTGGCTCACGCCTGTAATCCCAACACTTTGGGAGGCTGAGGCAGGCGGATCACAAGGTCAAGAGATGGAGACCATCCTGACCAACATGGTGAAACCCCATCTCTATTAAAAACACAAAAATTAGCCAGGCATCATGGCATGCACCTGTAGTCCCAGCTACTCAAGAGCCTGGGGCAGGAAAATCACCTGAACCCGGGAGGCAGAGGTTAAAATGAGCCGAGATCACGCCACTGCACTCCAGCCTGGCAACAGAGCAAGAATCTGTCTCTAAATAAATAAATAAATAGGTAGGGCACAGTGGCTCAGACCTCTAATCCCAGCACTTTGGGAGGCCAAGGCAGGCGAATCACGAGGTCAGGAGTTTGAGACCAGCCTGGCCAATTTGGTGAAACCCCCGTCTCTACAAAAAATACAGAAATTAGCTGGGCGTGGTGGTGGGCGCCTGTAGTCCCAGCTACTCAGGAGGCTGAGGCAGAAAAATCACTTGAACTCAGGAGGCGGAGGTTGCAGTGAGCTGAGATCACACCATTGCACTCCAGCCTTGGCAACAGAGTGAGACTCTTGTCTCTAAATAAATAAATAAATAAATAAAATTTTAATTACCATTTTAAATTGTAATTGTTATAAAATACACATCTATTTGCAGAACTAGCAGGTGTTTGTAGAGTCGTTCGTAGAGACTATAGCTGTTTGTGGGGCTCTTTGTTGTTTGCAGGTGCTGTGGTTAGCAAAGCCTGTTGAAGTTGATTGGTATGCCTGTTGAATGCTTAACTTCTAGCTGGGCTTTCCTCCATGAGCCACCAATGAGCATGTCTTATTTAAACCCAGAGTATGTGTGCAGTGTGTTGTCAATCTGAAGGCTAACGAAGTGTAAAGGAAGACCCCAGCTGGGTGTGGTGGCTCATGCCTATAATCCTCACAGCACTTTGGGAGGCCGAGGCAGGCAGATCACTTGACGTCAGGAGTTCAGTACCGACCTGGCCAATATGGCGAAACCCCGTCACTACTAAAAATTCAAAAATTTGCAGGGTGTGGTGGCACACACCTATAATCCCACCTACTCTAGAGGCTGGGGCAGAAGAATTGCTTGAACCCGGGAGGTGGAGGTTGCAGTGAGCTGAGATCGCGCCACTGCACTCCAGCCTGGGTGACAGAGTAAGACTCCATCTCAAAAAAAAAAAAAAAAAAAAGAGGCCCCTATACATTTGGGGAACAACCATGGAACGTACATGGACCCTGAGAACAATCCCTGCAGGCACACAGGATGTGAGGGGATGTGCGCTTCTCTTTTTTTTTAATT
>NW_016107861.1:296000-298926 GCF_001604975.1 Cebus imitator
CTTGAACTCCTGACCTCAGGTGATCCACCCACCTCAGCCTCCCAAAGTGCTAGGATTACAGGCGTGAGCCACCGTGCCCGGCTCTGTTTTTCTTTTTTTTAATCTGAGGTAAAGTCTCACTGTGTTGCCTAGGTTGGAGTGCAGTGGTGCAATCTGGGCTTCCTGCAACCTCAGCCTCTGGGTTCAAGCGATTCTCCTGCCTCAGCCTCCTGAGTAGCTGGGATTACAGATGTGCACCCCCATGCCTGGCTAATATTTGTATTTTTACTAGACACGTGGTTTCACCATGTTGGTGAGGCTGGTCTCCAACTCCTGTCCTCAAGTGATCTGCCTGCCTCAGCCTCCCAAAGTGCTGGGATTACAGGCATGAGTCACTGCACCCAGCTAGATGTGAGCTTCTCAAAGAATCAGCCCATCTGGACTTCTTTTGGTGTCTGTTCTCCACACATCTGGATCAGGACAGCTCACTTTATATAGACCCCTCCCATGTTGTATCTCTCCCCACTCCACCCTACACTTACAGCCTTTGAGATGTACCCCACATCCTGCATCAGACCAAATTACACAATTCCATCTGTCCTTCCCTTCCCTCATTAAAACCCCTTTCTCTCGGGATCCTGATGCTAGTTAACCCACAGGGCAAAAGGGAAGAAAGAACACGTCTTCAGCTATATGTGGTAGCACATGTCTGTAGCCCAAGCTATGTAGGAGGCTGTTTTGGAAATAGCGGTGATGGTTGTCCAATTCTGTAAATGTAGTATTAAATATTAAATATAATATTAAATATTGAAGCCAGGCATGATGGCTCATATTTGTATTCCCAGCTACCAGGGAAGCTGAGGCAGAGGAATCTCAAGAGCCCAGGAGTTTGAGGCTGCAGTGAGCAATGATCGTGTTACTGCTCTCCAGCCTGGGCAGTAGAGTGAAACATTAAAATAAATTTTAAAAGAAAGAAAAACAAAATTTCAACAAGTTCTTAGCCACTGGAATGTGCTGCCATGAAGGGGACATTTGTATTTTGAAATAAGAACCTTGGAGGCTGCCATGCCTCCACCCAAAGTCATGCCCCCGATGGCGAGCTTGGGGGCACAGTGGCAGGCAGCAGGAATGAGCCGGGTGCATGGCCACACAGCCACCTAAGGGGAAGGCCTGCCTGGCAGGTGTGCCTTGCTTTTTGGCCACAGCTGTAGTCTGACTGAATCTTTGTTAATCGAATCCTCTTTCCCAGTGACTCATAGGCCCATTTCAGAGCAAGGACGCACCCGGAATGAGAAGTGGCTTCCGTCTAGGCATGGGCTGAAGGTTCATCCAGTTGGTCCAAACCAGTGCTTCTAAAATAAACAGAATGGTCTGATTCTGGCTCAGTCTGCCTCTCTATGTGTTCCTGTGTGCTTGTTTTCTTAAACTTCAGCTTGGACTGTGACTCATGTAACTGATGGCTGTGTCAGTTCCAGTCCTCGGCTGAGAGGGATAGTGCAGTTCTCCCCAGTTTCTGTCTCATGTCTGGGATTGGATCACATCCTTGTCTCAGCACAGTTTCCTTTTCCTTTCCAAGAGCTCCAAAGAGAGCCATAGCTGCTATCGTCTTGGTTTTCCAGCCTGGGAGCAGAAGCAAGGCCATTTGATCCACTTGGGAGAGGACAAACGCCATCTGGGTACTGTGACACCCAAATCCGCCCTTCCAGATTCCTGAATTCTTGACCCTTCATCCACACTGCCCTCTGGGCTTCTTCACCCAGCTGTGCTGAGAACACCCTACGCTTAAAAAGCCCTACATGAGCTCATTATCTTTGCTGCCCTGCTGTCTTCTCCTTGCCTTATTCCCTACTTTGCAATCTTCCCAGTTATCCAGATAAGAGGAATTCTTTCTCTCTGAGGCCTGGCGATCCTACCCCTAAAAGGACCCGAACTCCTCAGCTTTTGCTATGAAGTGCCTTCCTCTTTCACCTGGGCAAGGCAGCAGCCTCCTTCCAGTTCTCCCTGCTGTCCCCAGCCTCCATCTCCAGGCCCCCGGGATCACCATTCAGTCAATCAACACTGTGTCAACAATATGTGTTGACATATTTATTGGACACCTAGAATGTGTTTATCACTAGGGACACTACGGAGAGCAAGCAGGACATAGGTCATGCTTCAAAAAAATTAGAGTCAGTAGGGTCTTTCTTTTAGTACCTGTCTAGAAAAATGCTTCTCTGTAGTGTTTGGTTTTTATTTATTTTTTATTTTTTGAGACGGAGTCTCACTCTTTTGCCCAGGCTGGAATGCAGTGGCACGATCTTGGCTCACTGTAACCTCCATCTCCTGGTTTCAAGTGATTCTCCTGCCTCAGCCTCCCAAGTAGCTGGGGTTACAGGTGTCTGCCACCACACCCAGCTAATTTTTGTATTTTTAGTAGAGACAGAGTTTCACCATGTTGGCCAGTCTGGTCTCCTGACCTCAGGTGATCCACCCCCATCAGCCTCTTGAAGTATACAGGTGTAAGCCACCATGCCGACCTGTGTTTAATATTTTTAATACACAAGTGACAGATGTTCATCGGGAAAACACTAGAAAATGCATGTAAGTATAACCAAGAAAGTAAAATCCCTCGTATTCCTGCCACGCTTTCTGCTCCCTACCCTCCCCACAAAATTGTTAAATTTTGGCATATTTCTTTCCAGATATTTTTCTTTTTTCTATTTGAAAACACAACTGATATCTCTTCTCATCCTTAATAGTTTTATATTCAGTAGATTTTTTTCTTTGCATTTTTATTTATCTATTTATTTGTTTGTTTATTTATCTCTGTTGCCCAGGCTGGAGTGCAGTGGTGCAATTTCGGCTCACTGCAACCTCTGCCTCCTGGGTTCAAGCAATTCTCCTGCCTTAGCCTCCCAAGTGGCTGAGGTTACATGTGCGAGTCACCATGGCTGGCTTTTTTTTTTTT
>NW_016107861.1:299029-307477 GCF_001604975.1 Cebus imitator
TATTTTTAGTAGAGATGGGGTTTCACCGTGTTGGGCAGGCTAGTCTTGAACTCCTACCTCGTGATCTGCCTGCCTTGGCCTCACCATGAACCACAGCACCTGGCCTGCATTTTTAATTTTTTTTTTTAATATTTTTTAAATAAAGACAGGGTTCCACCATGTTGGTCAGGCTGGTCTTGAACTCCCAACCTCAGGTGATCCACCCGCCTTAGCCTCCAAAGTGCTTGGATTGCAGGCGTGAGCCACCACGCCCGGCCTTAATATTTTTTAATTTAAATTTCATTTTATTTTTATTTATTTATTTTTTTAGACACAGGGTTTCACCATGTTGCCCAGGCTGGTCATGTACTCCTGAGCTCAGGCAATCTACCCACCTTGGCCTCCCAAAGTGCTGGGATTACAATCGTGAGCCACTGCGCCCAGCCTATTTTATTTTTTGAGATGCAGTTTCACTCTTGTTGCCCAGGCCGGAGTGCAATGCTGTGGTCTTGGCTGACTGCAACCTTTGCCTCCTGGGTTTAAGCGATTCTCCTGCCTCAGCCTCCCGAGTAGCTGGGATTGCAGGCATACATCTCGCCCGGCTAATTTTTTGTATTGTTAGCAGAGACCGGGTTTCACCATATTGGTCAGGCTGGTCTCGAACTCCTGACCTCAGGTGATCCACCTGCCTCGGCCTCCCAAAGTGCTGGGATTACAGGCATGAGCCACTGTGCCTGGCTTGTGATATTTATTTATTTATTTATTATTTGTTTTGTTTTGTTTTTGAGATAGAGTTTCACTCTTGTGCAATGGCACAATCTTGACTCACCACAATCTCTGCCTCCCAGGTTCAAGTGATTCTCCTACCTCAGCTGGGACTACAGGCATGCACCACCATGTATTTTTAGTAGATACAGGAGTCGTATTTTTAGTAGATACAGGATTTCTCCATGGTCAGGCTGGTCTCAAACTCCTGACTTCAGATGATCCACCTACCTCAGCCTCCCAAAGTGCTGGGATTACAGGCGTGAGCTGCCGCGCCAGGCCTGCATTTTTTATTTTTAACTGACAAATAAAATTGTACATATTTATGGCATACAACATGATGCTTTGAAAAATGTATGCATAGTGGAATGGCTAAGTCAAGCTCATTAACATAGGCATCACTTCATACACTTATTTATTTGTGGTGAGAACACTTCAAATTTACTCTCTTAGCAATTTTCTAACATACAACACCTTGTTACTAACTATAGTCAGCAAATTACTCCAGGCCTGGGCTAGATGCTGGGGTGCAGAGATGGACAACCCAGTGGAGAAGACAGATATCGAGCAAATAATCACCCGCATTAATATGTGATTCTTTTTGTTTTGTTTTGTTTTGTTTCTTGAGACGGAGTTTCACTCATGTTACCCAGGCTGGAGTGCAATGGCACGATCTCGGCTCACCGCAACCTCCGCCTCCTGGGTTCAGGCAATTCTCCTGCCTCAGCCTCCTGAGTAGCTGGGATTACAGGCACGCGCCACCATGCCCAGCTAATTTTTTGGTATTTTTAGTAGAGACGGGGTTTCACCATGTTGACCAGGATGGTCTCGATCTCTTGACCTCGTGATCCACCCGCCTCGGCCTCCCAAAGTGCTGGGATTACAGGCTTGAGCCACCGCGCCCGGCTAATATGTGATTCTTACCTGTGTAATTTCTCATGAAGCACAACAGAAGAGGGATCAGGAGGGCATATGCTGGGGTCAGGGCACTTGGGGAAATCAAGGAAGGCTTCTCCATGGGGGAGTCGAGCTTACCGACCTGAAGGGGATAGATGGGAGAGTGTCTAGGAAGACAGCACATACATACTGGGGCCTACCATATCAAAAGGAGCCTGAGAAAATGTTTGAATTTCACAAGAAAAAAAATAAACTTTTTTTTTTTTTTTTGAGATGGAGTCTTACTCTAGCACCAGGCTGGAGTGCAGTGGCGCGAACTTGGCTTTTAAAAAAAGAAAATGCTTTAATATCTAATAATCATGTACTCATCTTTATAGTAACAACTTATAAATTTATAGAGAAAGGGATCTGTGAAGGCAAAAGTGCCTGAGGCCCAGGAAGATCATAACGTGGCCCTGGCGTGAAGGGCCATGGGGGCTGGAGCAGAGGCAGGGGGCACTCAGCGGAGGGCTGGAGACGTGGCCACAAAGATGGCATGGGTTGGATTTGGAAGCCATGGAACAAATTTAGGGCTTTATCCTAAACAGAGAATTGACAAGCATTTTATTGAATCTATAAAAAGCAATTAAAAAAAAAACACTCCACGATACTGAGCAACATGGTCAGACCCTGTCTCTACAAAATATGAAAAATTAGCCAGGTGTGGTGGCACACACCTGTCCCAGCTACTAGAGAGGCTGAGGCAGGTGGCTGAGGTGGGAGATTGCCTGAGTCCAAGAGGTCAAGGCTGCAGTGAGGTGAGATTGCACCATTGCACTCTAGCCTGGGAACAGAGTGAGACCTCATGTCAAAAAAAAAAAAAAAGACCCACAATACTATATTACAATTAACATCTGGGAACAAATGATGATGATGGCTGTGCAATATTATGAATATACTTAATGCCACTTAATCACATGCTTAAAAATGGCTGAAATAGTCAGCTTTTTGTTAGGTGTATAATACCACACATAAAAAGAAAATAAAGGCAGCAGATAGTTAAGTAAAAAAATTAACAAAAATTCCTTAATGTCTAGTATCTATTTGGTGCTTACATTCCCAAATGTTACAAATTGTTAAGCTGTTTTGTTTTTGCTTTTCGCTATTTGTTTGAATCAAGAGCCAAATAAGGTCCACACATGTAACTGATGGCTGTCTTTTCAGTCTCTCAACATCTATAGTTTTCTGCACAATCTTTCTCCCTTCCCTCCTCTTTATTTTTATTTTTTTTTTTCTTTTTTTTTAAAGATGGGGTTTCACCATATTGGTCAGGCTGGTCTTGAATTCCTGACCTCAGGCGATCCACCCGCCTTGGCCTCCAAAGTGCTTGGATTACAGGCGTGAGCCACCACGCCCGGCCTATTTTTTTTTTTTTTTCTTGTTATATATTTGTTAAGGAAACCAGGTTTGTTTGACTCGCATTTTGTTGATTACATTCCTATGGTGTGGTTTAACATACTCCTCTCCCCCCTGAACTTTCTAGGAATGGGCATTGGATCTAGAGGCTTGGTGGGATTCAAGTTCAACTGTTGGCAAGGGTGGCACTGAATACTTCCTTTTGGGAGTGCATAAAGTCTACTTTGTCCCTCCTCTGGGGAGGTTGCCGGCCACGGACAGCCACTGACTAAGACATGAGTCTGTCAGGGGCTCATAGCACTCTGGCACCAGCTGGAGATGGAAAGCAGGTTGGAGGCTCAGGTGGGTACATCATCTTCCTGTTCGTCCAGGGAAGACTTCCTCCCGTGGTGGAGAAAGGGGCGGCAGTGGTCCATGGGCCCTTTCCACCACCTCTGAGCATTGACAGTCCTCCACCCTGTATAGGTCACTCTTGGCAAATGAAGAGGACCTCATCTGGGTTTTCCTGTGCCTTAGATTTTTAGTTTTAGAATCAGCAGCAGAGCCAGTTCTGTCATGCCCCAGCAGGTAAAAGCCTGGCTCTGGAGAGGTATGGATTGGGAGCTTGAGGAGTAGAGTTCCCTGGGGCCTCGCCCTGTCTAAGTGCCAGCAAACCAGCCTGGGTCCCAGTCCCGGCTTCCATGCATACCAAGCAGAGCAAGATACTTACCCTTCATGAGCCTCAGTTTCCTCACATGTAAAATGCAGATGACACAAGGCTTGCATAGAGGCTAGCTGTGAGGTTAAATGCAGTCGCATTATAAAGTGCTGAGCTCAGTGCCTGGCATCAAAGAAGCATGCAGTAACAGTGACTCAGATCATGGTATCACTTTATAACTGGTCCCTTCCTTGCCCGGACTAGTAAAATGGTGAGCAGGAAAAGGGAGATCATTCACCCCAATATGTTCACCTTCAGTAATGTTCTGGAGTTAGACTCGAATCAATGGTTATTTTCCAGACTGGGCCAGCTTGCGTCCCTGAAACAAGAATCAGATTAGGGTGGCTGGTTTGAGGAGAAAGGTGTTCATAACATTAGATGAATAGTAATTTAACTGTCATGGACCCCATAATAACACAGGGGGCTCCAAGCTAGTGGATCCCCAGTGCCTTGTGAGCTGTCACTCCAGAACACATGTCTTAGGACTGCACGGCCAAAGTCCTGTGCATGTTCCTGTTCAGGTTCTGTTTATTGCCCAGCTCCTTCTTGGACATTGGCTCAGGAGGCAGAAATCCCAGGAATCCTGGTTCCTCCTTCCCCTTGGCATTCTCCTCATCCTCCTCCCTTCCCCACCCACCTCTCAGCCAATCCCCAGGCCCCTCTCCCATTTGGTGCACATGTGGCCAATTGTCTCTGGGATCTTGATGACCCTCAGGAGCAGCCAGATCGGGGCCAGATGAGGATGCCATAGGCATTAAAGAGTGGGTCTGCATGAGGCCTGCTGGGGCTGCTTAGTGCAGCCAGGGGGAGGTCAGGGGAGGCAGGCTGGGGGACGGGCTTCATGTGGGAGCAGAGTGTTCAGGCAATGGGGGAGGAAAGGCAGATTAGTACTGGTGCCAACTCCAGAATGCAGCAGGTTCTGCAGACAGCAGCATAAAGTAGAAGGGCTCTGAAGACAGTGGCAGGGCCCCAGATCACAAAGCTGCCAACTCCCCTAACGCCTCCTGAATCACCCCTGCCTCCCACTGCCACTGCTCCTACCTTCCTTCTGGTCCCCAACATCTCGCCCCTAGACTATTGCTACCGCCTCCTAAAGGACAAGCTGCCTTCGTGAATTCTTGGAAGTGCTGCATCAATCAGATTACTTGCCTGCCTAAAACCTGGGCAGAATGCTTAAACCTGTTTTTGTTGCATGCACCCCTCTGGTAGTCTGGTGAAGCCTGTGGACTTCCTCCTACAGTGATGTTTCATTTCATTTTATTTTATTTTAGGGATGGAGCCTTGCTGTCGCCCAGGCTGGAGTGCAGTGGCAAGATCTCAGCTCACTGCAACCTCTGCCTCCCGGGTTTAAGTGATTCTCATGCCTCAGCCTCCCGAGTAGCTGGGACTGCAGGCGTGTGCCACCAAATGGAGTGATTTTTGTAGTTTTAGTAGACGGGATTTCTCCATGTTGATCAGGCTGGTCTCAAACTGCTGACCTCAAGTGATCCACCCTCCTCTGCCTCCCAAAGTGCTGGGATTCCAGGCGTGGCCACCATGCCTGGCCCCTAGGGTGATATTTTAAAAGTATAAGATAAAATATACTGGACTGGGCATGGTGGCTCACACCTGTAATCCCAGTGCTTTGGGAGGCCAAGGTGGGTGGATCAGTTGAGACCAGAATTTTGACACCAGCCTGGCCAATATGTTGAAACCCCATCTCTACTAAAAATACAAAAAAATTAGCCAGGCGTGGTGGTGGGTGCCTGTAGTCCCAGCTACTCAGAAGGCTGAGGCATGAGAATCACTTAAACCCAGGAGGCGGATGTTGCAGTGAGCTGAGATTGTACAACTGCCCTCCAGCCTGGGTGAATACACACACACACACACACACACACACACACACACACACACATCTATATACATATATACACACATCTATATACATATATACATATATATATATACATATATATATATATACTGTATTAAAAAGGCAACCAGGGAGGGGAAAACACAATGATCAATATGTTTCTTAAAAATACAATTTGTAACCCTTAGAAAGTGGAATCTTTATGGATAAAAAAAAAAAGAAAGAAAAGAAAAAAAAAAATACAATTTGCGGGCCTGGTGTGGTGGCTTACGCCTGTAATCCCAGTATCTTGGAAGGTCGAGGTGGGTGGATCATCTGACAACAGGAGTTCAAGACCAGCCTGGCCAACATGGTGAAACCCCATCTCTACTAAAAACACAAAAATGAGCCTGGCGTGGCAGCAGGTGCCTGTAATCCCAGCTACTCTGGAGGCTGAGGCAGGAGAATTGCTTGAATCTGGGAGGTGGAGGTTGCAGTGAGCCGAGATCATGCCACTACACTCCAGACTGGGTAACAGGGACTCTGCCTCAAAAAAAAAAAAAAAAAAAAAAAAAATACAGTTTGTGGCTCATGCCTGTAATCCCAACACTTTGGGAAGCCGACGTGGGTGGATCACTTGAGTTCAGGAGTTTGAGATTAGCCGGGTTAACATGGTGAAACTCTGTCTCTGCTAAAAATACAAAAATTAGCCAGGTGTAGCGGTGGGCACCTGTCATCTCAGCTACTTGGGAGGCTGAGGCAGGAGAATCTCTTGAAACCAGAAGGTGGAGGTTGCAGTAAGCCGAGATCACACCATTGCACTACAGCCTGGGCAATAAGAGTGAAACTCCATCTCAAAATAAATAAACAAAATAAAATTTGAGTATAGTAATATATGTACTTTTGTTTTTTTGAGACAGAGTGTCTCTCTCTTGCCCAGGCGGAAGTCCATTGGCTCTATCTCAGCTCACTGCAACCTCTGCCTCCTGGGTTCAAGTGATTCTTGTGCCTCAGCCTCCCCAGAAATAGGCGCTTTTTAATGAACACCTCATATGATAAGTTACAGCAGCGGATCTCCTAACTGACATAATTTTGAGGCAATATTTTGAAATATCTACCACATGTTCATGTGATAGGAAAAGAATCGTGATATCTGTTGTCGACAGAGTCTCGGGTACTGCTAATAGTACTGTGGATTGTTGTCTACATTTGTTTTAAAAGGCAATGCTGGCCAGGCTCAGTGGTTCAAGCCTGTAATCCCAGCACTTTGGGAGGCTGAAGTGGGCTGATCACTTGAGGTCAGGAGTTTGAGACCAGCCTGGCCAACAAGGAGAAACCCTGTTTCTACTAAAAATACAAAAATTAGCCATACCTGTAATCCCAGCTACTCAGGAGGCTGAGGCAAGAGAATCACTTGAACCCAAGAGGCAGAGGTTGCAGTGAGCTGAGATCGCACCATTGCACTCCAGCCTGGGCAACAGAGCAAGACTCCCCTTGACATTCTCCTCATCCTCCTCCCTTCCCTACCCACCTCTCAACAAATCCTCAGGGCCCTTTCCCATTTGGTGGACAAGTGGCCAATTGTCTCTGGGATCTTGACAGTATGAATATGAGACATTGTAAATGGTTGTCCAAAGACACTGGCGGGGTCAGCATGGCATCATCATCTCTATATGCAAAGCACAATTGTCCCCACTGACCATTCCTTCTTCTTTTTTTTTTGTTTTGAGACTGAGTCTCTATCACCAGATTGGAGTACAGTGGCTTGATCTTGGCTCACTGCAATCTCCGCCACCCGGATTTAAGCAATTCTCCTGCCTCAGTCTCCCTAGTAGCTGGGACTAGAGGCACATGCCATCACGCCCAGCTAATTTTTGTATTTTTAGTAGAGATGGGGTTTCACCATGTTGGCCAGGATGGTCTCTATCTCCTTATCTCATGATCTGCCCGCTTTGGCCCCCCAAAGTGCTGGGATTACAGGCATGAGCCACTGCTCCCGGCCTAACCATTTCTTCTTAACCTCAAAGATCTTATCTTTATCAAGGGTGACCAGCAAAGGAACTGAGCTGGAAGAGACCAGCAGGGAGAGGTCGCAATCTCCGAAAGAGGTACACCAAGCAACCCAGGAAGCTGCTCACCACAGGATAGAGACAAGAAAGCTATCCCCAAAGAACTGCTAGGCACACCCAGTCACCCCACAATGGGTGGGAGAGAGTGGACCAATAGGTAGAGGATTCTCAGCACAGAAGGAAACCAGACGGCGTCAGGGAAGCTGGAGGAGGCCATGGGAGAGGGGAGTGGTGACATCCTGCTCAGCTAGTGAGGAGATCCATGGACTCTGGGCGAGGGTCACCCTGGGTACCTTGAGCAAGTTACTTCACCTCTCTGAAACTCAGTTTCTTCATCTGTAAAATGGGCTAATCATTCCCCGTGGTGTCATTGTGATCATTAAATGAGATAATGAAAATGACGAAATGCTTTACTTATCTGCACTGTTTTATGCAGTGTGTATTAAAGATCTAGCACAGTGAACACAGCAAAAACACCGTATTATTATTGTGACAGGCAAATTTGTAAAGTTGCTCCAATTTTCTCAATCATCTTTCCACTTGCCTTTTCCTCTTTTATCCCTCTCATCAACCAGCACTGTGCTATTACCCCAAACCTCCCTGCCCAAGGTGCCTGTAGAGTCTTCCAGCCCAGAGTAACCTTGGGAGGATGAGGTGGAGGTGTGGAGTGTGTGTGTGTGTGTGTGTGTGTGTGTGTGTGTACTTGCATAGTGCAATGGTGCATTTTCTCCGGGCAAACAGTATAGATTTTTTTTTTTTTTTGAGACGGAGTTTCACTCATGTTACCCAGGCTGGAGTGCAATGGCGCGATCTTG
>NW_016107861.1:310952-332853 GCF_001604975.1 Cebus imitator
AAAAAAAAAAAAAAAAAAAAAAAAAAAAAAGAAATATGACAAGAACAAAAATAAAAGTAGAAACTGTTGACCTTTTTAGTTGACTGCTATAGAGCTTTTTATTTATGGAAATAAGGTTTTCAAGTAATGATGATATTGAATCACTTTATGCTCTTAATGGCTTTTTATATAACTCCTTTGATCAGATGCAGTTTGCTGGGGGGGCTATTCCCCTCTGAAATTCTTAAACAATATAAAACAATGTAAACAGAAATATTACAAAACAGAAATAAAAACAACATTTGTGTTGGATTACCAAGTGTTCATTTCACCAAGGGGATAATCCCTTTACCTAATGGAAATAAGGAAGAAACAAAGGTGGGTGTGGACCTTTTATGAAGGTGGAAGTATGACCTTGGCCAAAGCAACTGGTGGCTCAGCCAATTTCTGCAGATGAGATCTGCAGAAGTTTCATTATCTGTTGCTGTCAAGGTGAAGCTCAACTCCATCCTATGAATGAAGACTCAAACTCTGCAGGAAATTTGAAGAGATTTCTTCTGAGCCAAATGTGAGTGACCATGGCACATGACACAGCCCCAGGAGACCTTGAAAACATGAGCCCAGCGTTATCAGAGTACAGCTTGTTTTTATACATTTTAGATTATAGGTGAATTCAAAGATTTTCTGATTGGCAGTTGGTTGAGTTTATCTAAACACCTGAAATCCATAGAAGGGAGTGTCTTGGTTAAGATAAGGGGTAGTAAAGACAAAGTTCTTATTATGCAGGTGAAGCCTTCAGGAAGTAAGCTTCAGAGATAATTGATTATAAATGTTTGTCATTCAATTTACAAAGACGCCAGACTTGGCCAGGCGTGGTGGGTCACGCCTGTAATCCTAGCACTTTGGGAAGTGGAGGCGGGCGGATCACGAGGTCAGGAATAGAGACCATCCTGGCCAACATGGTGAAACCCTGTCTGTACTAAAATACTAAAAATTAGCTGGGAGTGGTGGTGTGCTCCTGTAGTCTCAGCTACTCGGGAGGCTGAGGCAGGGGGATCGCTTGAACCTGGGAGGCAGGGGTTGCACTGAGCCGAGATCGCCCTGCACTACAGCCTGGTGACACAGCAAGATTTTGTTTCAAAACAAACCAACCAACCCCTGTCTCTACCAAAAATGCAAAAATTAGCCAGGTGTGGTAGTGCCTGCCTATAATCCCAGCTACTCAGGAGACTAAGGCAGGAGAATCACTTGAACCCGGGAGGTGGAGGTTGCAGTGAGCCAAGATCATGCCACTGCACTCCAGTCTGGGCAACAGAGCAAGACTTTGTCTCAAAAAAAAAGGTGTCAGACTCCTAGCTAATTCTAGTGTGGTTCCGAAATAAGACCTGGAAAGGGAAAGGTATTCTCTAGAATGTAGATTTTCCTCATCAGAGAGAGCTTTGCAGGGACATTTCAAAATAGGTCAAAGAAATATATTTTGGGGTAAAATACTTCGATTTCTCTCAGGGCCTGCTGTCATTCTTATTGCTACAAAAAGTCTGTTCTGTCAGTCTTAAGGTCTTTGTTTTTGGGGTTGTTTTTTTGAGACGGAGTCTCACTCTATTACCCAGGCTGCAGTACAGAGGTGTGATCTTGGCTCACTCCAACCTCTGCCTCCCAGGCTCAAGCGATTCTTGTGCCTCAGTCTCCTGAGCATCTGGGATTACAGGTGTAAGCCACCATGCCCAGCTAATTTTTGTATTTTTAATAGAGACGGGGTTTCACCGTGTTGGTCAGGCTGGGCCTTAAGGTCTCTGTTTTAGTGTTAATGTTGGTCAGCTCTGCCTGAATTCCAAAGGAAGGAAGTTATGAGGAGGCATGTCTGCTGAGCGCTGTGATTTACGCCTGTAATCCCAGCACTTTGGGAGGCCAAGGGAAGACCATCTGAGGTTAGGAGTTTGAGATGAGCCTGGCCAACATGGTGAAAAAACGTCTCTACTAAAAGTGCAAAAAATTAGCTGGGCATAATGGCTCGTGCCCGTAGTCCCAGCTGTATTTGGGAGGCTGAGACACGAGAATCGCTTGAACCCAGAGGCAGAAGTTTCAGTGAGCCGAGATTGTGCCACTGCACTCCAGCCCAGGTGACAGAGTGAGATACGCTCTCAAAAGGAGGCATGTCCAACTACCCATTCCCATCATGGTCTGAACTAGTGTTTACTTGAGCATGCCCTTGGTCAAGAGGAAGGGTCCATTTGCTTGCTTGGGAGGGGCTTAGAATTTTATTGTTAGTTTACATTCCTCAAAGGTGATTGCCTTCCAAAAGGTTGCACCCTGAAATTATTTTCAACCTTGATCAAGCATAATATTAAGAACTACACATATGCTATTGGAATGGATTTATGTATCAGCCCTTTAGGAAAATATATATCTCACCTCACCTCATTTCCATTTACCTACTTTTCCCTTTTCCATCCTTGAGGCTCATGTTGCCTAAACATTCAATAGTTTCAGCACAGTTTATATTTTATAAAAGCCCCCACTGGCTGCTGTGCAGAGAGCAGGTATGTGCCCCTGATGTAGAGAAGGTGTGGATCCAACTGCGGGGCTGGGGCCAGGGAAGGGGGAGATGGGGAGGGAAGGGGAAATTGGGGGAGGGGAAGCACATTCAACGGGGATGGAGACAAAGGAGAGAGGCAGGAGGAGGGAGAATGAAGAGCTGGGGAAGGGGCTTTGGATAAATACAGAGAAGTAAAGGATGGGACAACAGGAGAGGATGAGGAGAGCACCAGCACCACACGGAGGGCAACAAGAGAGAAGGGGACAGGCAATGCCGAAACAAAGTGGAAGGACAAAGAAACTAGAACATACAGAGGCTTCGAATAAAATTCAATTCATCCTAAAGTGTTCAGCATTTTCATGAGGCCGTGATACAGAAATAGGAAGAGGCCCTTTATTTTCTTAGGAAGAGAACACAGACCGGAGATGGGAGAGGAATGGTAGGGAATTTTCCAAACAAAGAGAGGGCCTGTGAGGCCCCTACCCCATGCTCACTGAAGCGTTCACACTGCAGCCCTGGACTCTCACAAAGAGGGTGAGCTCTAGCCAGAGATGGGGGAGGGGGGCTGGGGGGGTTGGGGGGGTGGATCTGGAACCCATGCCTGGTTTCCATCCCAGTTGAGGGCTGGAGAGTGAGATTGCAGAGCTGGGGTTCAGGTCACAGCCTGGTAGACAGGGTGGGCAGGAGGTCACCAAGGCTTGGAGAAGACGGATATGTTCAGGTGGGTGAGGGGCCTGGTGCTGGGAGTGGGTTGTCTACAGAGAAGTGCCCCTAGGGACTTGTCCAGGGTGATCCTTGGCCGGGGGTCCTGAGGGGACTGGCACGGCATGCCTCGGGGATGCAGTATCAGGAAATCTGGGGCTCTCTAGCTTCCTGCTCTGGCCTTCTCCTCTGGACATGCTCGTGGTGCCATAAGGAGACAAAAACATCAGCAAATTCACATCAATGCTTCCAACTGTATCCCTACTTTCTCCATTCCAGTCGGATTTGGAGATACTATAGCTATCCCCCTCCCCAAACAAAAATGGTCCTAACTCTTGACGCCTTGGAGTTCAGGCCACAGCCTGGGTACAGGGTGGGTGAGTTGAGAAATGGCTCCCCTTCTTCCCGATGGAAAGAAAAGGCCTTGGTCAGGGGACAGTGCTCAGGAAAAAAATTCTGGCCACTCCAGTACCTTCCCCTATAGAGGCCAGAGAAGGGCAGGGCGAGCCCCTGGAACAGAGCAGTGGAAGGAGGGCTCCCCTCTAACTTCTGACTGGTGCTGGTTGAGAGGCTGAACAAACTAACCCACTGAGCTTGTTTCCTCACTGCAAAGTGGGTCGAATGACAGGGTCTGCTTTCGATGCATGAAAGGCATGCAGTACTGCTGGGGTTTACAAGCGCTCGGAGAATGGCAGGAAGGCAAGTGAGAAATATAATTGATTTACTCCTTCATTGCACGCATGGTTATTGAGTGTCTACTATGTATGCAACGGGCACTGTGGATGCATCATAACACAAGCCAGATTCTCCATCTCCCCAGCAGGCATTTCCGTGTGTGTCTGTGTGTGGCGGAGAGGGGGCACAGTACAGAGTAAATAAGAAATAAAGTTATATAGCACAGCAGAAGGAATTTAGTTCTAGGAAGAACATAAAGCCAACCAGGGAGATAAGGAGGCGGGGGTGATATTTTAAATCAGCTGGAGCATGTGTATGAAAGAGGTCAAGTGTTTCCCGTAGAGTTACTGTGTACTGGAGGGCGCACAGAGGTGTCGCGAATTGAGCTGCCTGCTCCTTCCAGGTGCAGGGGTCTCACCAGGGTAGGTGAGAACGGGGTGAAAGGGAGGAATCACGTGTGAGTGGCTGGATTAGTTTCTGATGTCCTCTGATTCTCTACAGCGTCTTCAGTCCCGCTCTAACACCCTCAGGCGTACAGGGAGACTGAGCATCAAACTTTTTTGGAAGAAACATCGGTAAATGAAAATGGAATTACGATAAAAATAACAAAAGCAATAAACTCCTGACCTCAGTCACAATCACTTTAGTTAACACGCCAGCCCTAATAACAAACACTAGTCCCAGAGACCGCAACCCCTCGGGCACCGCGGGGCGTGGAGGTCTGGGCGGGCGGCGCATCCTCCCCTGGCGGCTGCCCCCGGGAGCTCCGGGAGCGCCAAGCCCCTTGCAGGGCGCACCTCGTGCTGGCTCCAGCTCTCGCCGCGCGGCCGGCGCGGGGGAAGGGGCGGGGCCCGCCTGGGCTCCTCCCACCCCAGGGCCCCTGGCTCTGGTTAAAGAGCCGCGCGGAGGCGGGCACGGCGCACACTGCTAGTGGCGCGCCAAGGAGCGGCGCTTGGGGAAGCGGCCCACGTGTCTGTCCCGAGTCAAGCCCTGTGTTCCTCCCGCTCCTCACGCTTCCGCGGTCCAGGGCGCCCCCTCGGCCCCCCTGGTGTTCGCCCACCCCGGGCCGCCTCAGTGGGGCCCCACGCAGCTCCCCCCGCTCCGTGGGCCAGTTTGGCCCAGCAACTTTGTCCGGGGAGGGGCGCTTGCGGTGGGGACCGGGCACTGCGCATGCGGAGCTCCAAATTCAAACAGCTGTTTCCAGAGGCTGGAGGGCGGGCGGACTGGGAGCAGCTGGGGCTAGGGGAGGCTTTCTCTAGGAGGCGGCCGCTCGGGAGCCATGGTGGACCGAGGCCCTCTGCTCACCTCGGCTATCATCTTCTACCTGGCCATTGGGGCGGCGATCTTCGAAGTGCTGGAGGAGCCGCACTGGAAGGAGGCCAAGAAAAACTACTACACACAGAAGCTGCATCTGCTCAAGGAGTTCCCGTGCCTGGGTCAGGAGGGCCTGGACAAGATCCTAGAGGTCAGTAGCCGCTTGTACCCCCATAGACCCGAAGCTGGCTTGAGCTTTAGGGGCGCTGAAAGGAAGACCCCTTTACAGCTTTGGGTGACCCTCAGTCCCTGTGGAATGTCCGGGGGTGACGAGAAAGCATGTCCCATCATGGGTCAGGCTTCGAGGATCTGTCGCTTATCCGAGGGACACGGGGGTCCCCCGGGCGCGTAGACTGTTTGGAACCTAGTTTGGCCGGAGATAAATTGGAGTTGATTCCCGGGTGAACTGGGCTCTGCTGTGTGGGTGTGACGGTACCTCCCTCCTTGGAAGGAGGCTGTGGGGCGGATAGAGGCGTTTATCTTTCCCTGGAGACGCTCCCGGAGTCCGGGAGCCGAGCCTGGTGCCATCCCCTCGTGTCTCCACCTCCTCTCTCCGGGGCCAGTGCCGCGCCTGCCAGGCTTTTCTTAAGGGACGTGAACCCGGCAGTCACGGGAGGGTTCCCCCGCCCAAGCCTGAGTAAAATCTTCCCGCCCCCAGCAGGGTTCCGGAGAGGAGCGGGGGGCTCTGTGGGGCCCGCACCCACGGGATGAGGGCTGATGCCTGGAATGCTGGGGAAGCGCTCAGACTTCCGGGAAGGCTTATCTCGCAGAGACATCCTTCAAGGGCTTGGAGTTAAACTTTGTGAAAGTAGCAGGTTGCACCAAAGAATAAAACCGGCGTTGTCCCTTTGCGAGGGGGGCGGAGAATGTGTGCGGAATTGGGGTGGGCGGGGGACTTCCCTCCGTGCTCATTGGGAACCGCTTATCTTCTGGTGCACAGCCGTATGGGTGGCATTTACCTCACTTAGGATAAACGGGCTGCCCATCCTGTCTGGAGCCTTGGGGCCAATTTGAGCACCGAGGCCCTCTACTGCAGTTTCTTGAGGGCTCAGCTTCATCCATCAACCCTTCTTGGCCTGCTCCCCCAGTGGAACGACCAGGACGGGGGTAAAAGTTCTAGATCACAGGTGGGGAGTAGGGGTAGATTGTCCAAGGCGTTACATTGCTCTTAGGGTGAAAGATGCCAGAAAGGAGGTCTGATGAGGAGCAACATTTAGTCTACAGCAGTACCCCAATACTATGAGCCTATCTAGCTGTCACTCATTTTCCCCATGTGAGAAATGGGAATGAGCCAATCTTCCTTATTTCTGCGGAGGACTGTTAGGTTGAAAGCATTTGGAAAGCTTGAAAACCTTGTCCCCATATCAATGGACATTCACACAGGTGAGCATATAGGTGTTTGCTGGCAGCCATGTGTGGGGAGACTTGTCTTTTAAGGAAGCCCGTGGAAGGGGAGGTTTAGTTCAGCAGGCTCAGTGTTGGATTTTAGTGGAGGGTCTCTTGCCCTGTAGCAGTTTTCCCGGGTAGAGGCAGATGGGAGGTGATGTTGAGGAGGATGAGCTTCAGAAGGTGGCTGGTTGATTTACCACCTTACAACAAGATTCCTGGCATAAAGCATCCACACGGCTTCCTTCTGATGGGTGTCTACCCTAGGGAAGGGCTGTTGTGGGGAGGGGGTCTATTTATGATTTCCCTTGAGGAAACAATTCCTCTGGAGAACAAGTTTTTGTTTAGTTTGTTCCAGGGCTTTGTTTAGAGGGGGAAGAGGGCAGGCAGGGTATGATAAAGCCTTGAGCTGCCCTCGAAGTGTTTCCCTCTAAGCTGTTGCTTCACTACTGCAGGGGAAGGAAGGAAAGAATTCAAGGCTAAATGTGGGAAAATAAACTTCAAAACACAAGGAGAAGGGAAAGGAGGGGGGGTCCAGGGGTTAGGCAGCTGGGTACAGCTGGTGGTCGTAGCTTTGGAGGCTAGACGGCTTCCTGAAGGTATTTGAACAAATAAAATGCCTCTTATTTAGTGATCCTATTAAATCTATCAACATTTACCCCCCACCCCACCAAAAAATAATGGGCAGGTGATTTTTAGAAAAAGGATTTGGGCGTCAAGCCAGTCTGCTTTGGAGATGATTATAGATAAGTTCTTGAACAAGGACAGCCCTGTCTGCATCCCCCGCCAAAAAAACTCCCAAACCAACCCCAACTGGGTGAGTCCCCTCCAGTGACAGGAGAAAACCCAAGAAATCAAAATGGACAAGTAGAAGCATTTGCTGGCATCAGTTTCAATCTGCAGAAATCTGCCTTGCTCTGCTTTCTGGTGATTTGGGGTACTGCCTCAGGCCTCAGGATATTGGTTTAAAGAAAAATGAAAACTCAAAAATCTTCTTTCCCATCTGGCTGCTTGGGCATTTTCCACCTCAGGCTCTGTGTTTTAGCTGGTTCTGAATCACCTTTGAATCATGAAGGAGACCCTGGCTAGGAATTCCTGGGGTAGGAGCAGGGGTGGGGCAAGGATTGCTGAGAGAGAAGGGGTCCAGTCTGGGTTGTGGTCTCTCTTACCCTGGAGGTTGTGTGTGCTCTTTCAAATGTGTGAGAAAGGGAGTTAAATCAGCTTTCTTTAGAAATACTCCCCAAATTGTCAGGTACTTCCTCCCCTCCGCTGTGGCTGAAGGGATGTGCAGGCTGACTTTCAAGTGCTCAGCGACCCGCCAGCCTGGGACCACGTGATCTCTCCTCTTTCCTGCCTTCAGAACCATCTTGAACCCTTGCTCTCAAACAAGATCTTTTCGTGACTCATTCTCCCAACCTCCTCCTAAATTGCAGAGACTCTCACAAGGGAAATTAACATTTATGGCACACCTACTCTGTGTTGGGCATGGTGGGTCCTATTATCCTTATTTTATGAGAGAGGGCACAGGCTGGTTTTGCCATCTGGCTTGACCATTTACCCATCAAGCCATGTAACTCAACATTGCCTTCCTTTCCTCATCTGCAAAGTGAATGTTTGGTGAGGCTCCAATAAAGTAGAAACATTAGGCAAGATGTCTATAAAAAGTCAACAGGTCTCCTGACCTTAGTATTTATTGAGGAAGGCAGCTTTACCTACCTGCCTTATTTCAGGTACTCTTTACAGTGTATATTCAAGTAAGCAAGTTGAAGCCCAGAGAAGTTAGAATGGCCACAGGGACACCACAGGAGGCACAGCCTGTGGGGTGGGATGGGGAGGGGGAACCAGACAGTCTGCCCCAGGAGCCTGGGCCTATGAAGATTGTCGCTCTGTAACTGAGCTTAGGAAATTGGTTCAGCTGGACCCTGATGTGCTGGGAAATTCTATTTTTTCTATTTCCTCTAGCACAGGTAATGGCATACAGGCGTCTCCTGTGTTGTTGCCTGCCTGACCCAGCACCTCTGTTACTGAAATAATGTGTCAGTCTACCCCTCTGTCCTTCTCATTTTGGAAGCCCCCAACCTCCGCCCCACCAAAAACAGAGGGGTTGGGGTTGAAGGGATGGAATGACAGCCTTTCTTAACCTTCTGCCTTTGGTGGGCAGTGATCAGAAGCAAGAAGGATTTGAGAGCCCACCATGCACCAGACACTTTGAATAAGCACTTTGATTCTTGAAGACCACCCCATGAATGAGGAAAAGGTGATGTAACTTGTCTGGGATCACATAGAACAGAGTTGGTTTCAAATCTAAGTTTCATGCTTTAAAGTACATGGAAATTAGCAAGCATTTATTAGCATCCACCATGTGCCAGACCCTGGGCAAGACTCTTGGAATACAAAGAATTGGGCCAGGCTTGGAGCTGCTGGAGAAAAGGATGCATAAAGCCACTGGGAACAAGACAGTGGGTGTGGGCTATCACGGAGGATTTCAGGAGGGTCTCTTAAGGAGGGGCTGGTCCAGCCTGAGGGGTCAGGGAAGGCTCTCAGGAGATGACCTCAAGCCAGAGTGAGGTCTTGGATTAGAAAGAGCAGCTGGGAACTAGGGAGGTCAAAGCTGCAGTGAGCCTGGATTTTGCCACTGCACTCCAGCCTGGGCGACAGAGCAAGACCTTGTCTCAAAAAAGAAAAGAAAAGGCCGGGCATGGTGGCTCACACCTGTAATCTCAGCACTTTGGGAGGCTGAGGTTGGCGGATCACCTGAAGTCAGGAGTTCAAGACCAGCCTGGCCAACATGGTGAAACCCTTTTTAAAAAAATAAAGAAAAGAAAAAAAAAAAACCTGAGAAAGGAAAGGAGAAGAGAGTCCTAACAGAAGACAGACACTTGCCCTTTCTCCTTGCCTGGGGAATGCAGTCTGCAGGCTTCTTGCTGCTGCTCTAGAGAGTCCCTTGTCTCCTGGGTGTAGGGTATGGTCACCCCAGTTCCTGCCCTCTGTCTGACATCCCAGACCAAAGTCCAGGTTTTGCTAGACTGCTCACGTAGCTGACCTGTTTCCGGAAGCTTCTTGGATCTCACTGGCCTCCTTCCTTCCTAAGCTCCAAAGTGCTTTCTTGTGTTCTGAGGCTTTCCGTGTGTACCGCCTTTCATTTTCTGGACCCTTTGGACTGATCTATACACACTCCAGTCCTAAGTCGTAAGGCTAGTTCCAGTGTTGTGGTTCTGACACTCTTAACACCTATCCTGCTCCCCAGATTTGAAACATAAAACCACGGAATATATGACAAAATTACATCTGACCGAAATGCCTAGAATGGGGTACGTTGAATTTTTTGGAAAGCTAAGGGTTAATATGAACACCTCTTTGTCTTGGGCCTTGTTGGAAGTTGCAAAATGCACTGGTCCACTTAACCGCGTTTGTTAAGTAAAGGGAGCACAACAGCTCTTTCGGTTATGGAGGATCTTGGAGGCCTCCAAATCCTTGGGTCCAAGCTTGAGTTCTTACTGGCTAGGACTGCAGAAGTGGAAAGTGGATAGGCTGGTTTTTTGAGAGGAAATTGAAGAGGTCCCTCTTAATGGCTTGCTTCTTATTTATATTCCACTCAAAAGTTGAAGACAGCCCAAAAAAAAAAAAAAAAAAAAAAAAAAAAAAAAAAAAAAAAAAAAAAAAAAAAAAAAAAAAAAAAAAAAAGGAAAAGAAAAAAAGCCTGAGTCTGCCTTAGTTAACTGCTCTGGTTAGTTTTTTAACAGTGAAAGTGAATTATTATTAAATTGCTTTGAAAGTTTTACTAGAATCCTTAGGATGATTACAGATGGCATAGTATTAGAGAATCATTGAGGGTGGAAATTAGCAAGTGTTGAAAGTTTCCAGTGGGGGTGGGGATGCAAGGGAGGTGATGATTGTTGCTTTTAAATTTTTTTCCTGGGGTTTTGCCCTATTTATAGTCTGGCGTTTGAAAGAAACACAATCCCCCGGTCTTGGATGCTGTGCTTGGCTGGCCCTGACCTCAGGCCAAAGGCTTTCATCTTGAACTTGGCTGTTTGCTGGCAGATTGGGCTCAGCCTCTGAACTGTGTGTGTGGCTGGTAGAGGTGGGAGGAGGGAGAGAAGAGTAAGGCTTTGGGGAGCAGAGGAGCCAGGCCCCTGAATGGAACCTCCAAGGCAGTCTCTGTACAAATTGGGATGCTATATTTGCATTGTGCTGCAAGAACCAGTAGCCAGAACTGGGGTGGTGCAGAGAAGTGAGGCAGGTGACCATAGGAAAGCACATGAAATAGGTTTGCCCCCTTCTAATATTCCTTTTAGGGAGTGGAGAAGATGGAAGTGAATCTCTTTGAGATTTCATTGAGTCCCCAGTCCCCTTGCCTGTTCCGTTCTTCCCAAGGGTGGCTGTACGCGGAGAGAGGATGTGCTGCCCTCAGCAGGGATCCTTCTCCAGCTGCCACTGCAGGGCCTTAGTGGTGTTGCTGAAGCAATCACCATCCAAGCAGTATGTCTGATGGTTGGGGGAGTGGCCTCTGAAGGCACACAATAGTTTGCTTAGAATAATGTGTTGTACATAGTCAATGCTCACTGTTAGCTGCCATTTCTGCTACACCTAGATATTCCTGTGTTGCAATGGAGCAGTCCCTGCACAGGTGTGGTGTGCATCTAATTGGTATTGCAAAGAATCAGAAAGATCTTCCCAGAGCAGAGAGAATGTCAACTGAATTTTTTTAATGCAAAAAAACACAGAAACATATAATTTGCCATTTTAGCCACTTTTAAGAGCCCAGCTCAGTCATGTTAAGTATATTTACAGTTATGAAACAGAGCTCCAGAACTTTTTCATTTTGCAAAACTGAAATTATATCCCATTCAACAACAATTCTCCTCCCTCTCTACCCAGCCCCTGGCAACCACCATTCTACTTTCTGTTTCTGTGAACTTAACTACTTTAGATGTCTCATAAGTGGAGTCATACAGTATTTCTTTTGGTGTATACAGTGGTACAACCACTGTGGAAAACAGTATGCAGTTTCCTCAATGAAAAATAGAACTACCGAGTAATGCAGTGATCCTATGTCTGGGTGTACGTCAACCAAACTTATAAAGAACTAGAAAAAGGATGGGGATGGCAGCTGTCTCTTGCCCATAGTCCTTGGGGAGGCATTTGCAGGATAGACCCACCAGGCTGTGCCCACAGGCCAGGGAGGTGAGGGTCACATGGCTAAGCTCTTTGGGGTTGCCAAGGAATTTGAACTCCATCAAATTTTTGCAGTTTTCAAGTAGGGCAGTGAACAACATTTCAGAAAGTTTCCTTTTCCTCCATAGCCATTTACAACATAAAAGAAGTGGAACATTCAACTCTAAATTAACATTTCTGTGGGCCAATTCCTTCACTCCGTGGGTGTTCTGATAAGGACACCCCTCCTTCGTTTCTCTCCTGCTGATGGGATGTAGCGTGGGTTTTTCCAGAAAGTCCACAGAGCCTGCAGCTCCCAGAAGAACCCACTGCCCTTCACACTTTAGTTCTCTTCCTACTATAAGCCCTTTGGAAGGTCCAGGTATGGGTCCCTGGCCCAGTCAAAGACATCCCCTCTCCTGTTTGGTGACCTTCCCAGATTGCATCTTAGCTGTCCCTTTATGTAGAAGTGGGGGTGGTGTGCTCCAGCGTTAGCTCTGTTCAGCTGCCTAAGGCCTCTAGTCTTCTGGTGAGCAGTTACCCCAATCTCTGGACCTCAGAGACCTGGATACAGTGGAGCTGGAAGAACAGAAGGGACCCTCCCCACTGGTTATCCTTTCTGGGCATGATGAAGCCTCAGGTATTGGAGAGTTTTTAACCCTGTGGAGCTCAGCGTAGCTGAGGAGACATAATTGGGCTGCAGTGGTGAAATGAGAGGAATTACAGTCCAAAGTGCTCAGTGGTGGGTTGTAGGTAGAAGAGGCTGGAGGGATGGGCAAAGGTTGAAGGGGCTGGGAGGGCTCATTTCCTGTTTCCTGATGCCTATAGCAAAACCCCTTGGCCTGTGGAAGATCTGGCTCCAAACAAAACACAGCCCCTGCCCTCAGGGGGCCCCTAACATGGAGAAAGAATAAGGAGCTGTTACCAGATTGATGTTGGTAAGTGCACCTGGCAGGTGTGCACCAGGGAGAGAGATGAATTTTTCCTCCTGCACTTAGAAGAAGGCAGGCTTAGAGGATGAGGGGCATGGGTAGTGTAGCCCTGTGGGCATTCTGTTGAGTGCCTACCAGGTGCCAGGCATTGGGCTGGGATGTTACCTCTGTCTCCTTGAACCAGTTCTATGGGCTAGGTATTGCTATTTCCATTAGACAGGAAACCAGAGGCCAGGTGACTTGCCTAGGTCTACACTGCTAGGTAGAGGACTGAGATTCAACTCCCCCTTGCTGACTTGGAGCTTTCAGCCTTATCCATAAGTGGAGGTAGAGTTAGGGGCTGTGAGTGATAGGCTTGGGCAACCAGTAGTTACTAGGCACTTACATGGCCACAGAATGTGGGAGCCCTTGATGTACATCATCTCTTTGAATCATGGCAGCCACCCTCTGCAGTAGATGCCGTGATCAGCACAACCTCACAGAAGAAGCAACAGAATGGACCATAGAGGTTGAATAACTTGTCTGAAGCTGTGTGACTAGGAAGTGGAAGGACAGGGTTTTGAACCCAGAGCTCACACTCTGAACTATTCTCTTCTATGTGAGGCTACACTGAAGGTGGGAAAATCAGGGAGCAAAGCATAGAGGTGAGAAAGTGCAGGGCATATGTGGTATCCTCCGAGTCTTACTTAGTGTGCATGGGGCTGAAAGTTCAGGATACTGAGCTGTGTGACCTCACTGAGCAAGCCATCTCATCTGTGAAATGGGATAATAGTACAGTATCTCCCTCATGCCCATAGAATCTATGTTAACATGTTAGCGTGTTTGGCACATGTAACAGGTGACCGGCTATGGGTTAGCTGCTGTTCCTGTACCCAGTTCCTCTGTGTACTCTGTCCCTGACACTTCCCTGCAGGACCCACCATGCAGTGAGCTCCTAATCTGGGGGATGGGGACAAGGGAAGATGATAAAACCCATCAAGTTTCTTCTAGTGGAGTCAGTCAGCCACTGTTTCCTATTTCCAGCAAATCAACCACCAAAAAGAGTTAGTGGTCAACACCTGAAAATATGGGTGATTTCCTTCTTTCTCTCTTCTAGCAGGGCTCTGCTCAGTCATGGCTTGTCCCAGGACTTGGTTAAAACTTTTCTGGAGAATTCCTGGGTCCAGATGGTCTCATGGGTATTCTCCCTGGATGATGGTTACCCAGGGCCTGGGATCAGAGCTGGGCCCTCACTCAGGGCAGTCACCACCCGCCTCCCCTCTCATCTTTGATTGGCTTTGAAATATGCATTCTTTTTCCTCTCTTCCATCTAAATATTTGGGTTTCCTGCTGAACTATTTAGGCAGGGCTGTGTACTTCTGGCTGTTGTCACCTCCGTGCCCCACTGTAATCTGGCTGCAGCTGTTTGGCTGGGCCCCTCCTGTGAAGCGGGATGCTTGCTCCTGAGTCTGCGAGGAAAGCTGAGCAGGGCAGCTGGTGGCAGGATGTGCTTTGCTTAATGGTGTAGGCTGGAGACTGGCCCTGAGGGCTGGCAGGAGCCTTCTTGGCCACATTGGGTGGGGAGGACACAGCAGAGCCTCCTTCCATTTGTCTGTGTGCTTCTGGGCTTGGGGCTGGGGATGAGGGACCCTAATCTGAACTGCTGTGTAGGAAAAAAACTGATTTTAACCTGGGTTCTACTTTTACCTGCAAACTGGTTTATGCTGTGTGTCCCTGGCCAGATTTTCCCTCTCTGGACTTGTCCATTCATTCAAAAGGGCTTGGAGTGCTAGTTAGGTCCAGCTGGACCATTTGCAACCTTCGCGGGCAGTGACCATGTCTTCCCAGCCTTGGGCCTGTGTTGCCAGGCCTAGCTCTGAGATGCTCAGTGAGTGTGTGTGTTTCAGTCTTGCTCAGTTTGTTGTGTCTGTCTGTCCCGCAGTGTGCTAAGCTCAGGGGATGCCAAAAGCTGTGTGGCCCTTTTGGTTGGAAGTCTAGTCAGTGCAGCCAAGCCTCTTGCAAGGTCACAGCAGAGTGAATTAAGCCAGGTGCCCCAGGCCCAGACTCGGATCCTTGGTCTCACAGGCTCTGAGTCATAGAAGTTGTAGGGGTGCCATTGTTTTATTTTTATTTATTTATTTGAAACAGTCTTACTCTGGTTGCCCGGGCTGGAGTTGAATGGCGCAATCTCAGCTCACTGCAACCTCTGCCTCCTGGATTTAAGCAATTCTTCTGCCTCAGCCTCTTGAATAGCTGGGACTACAGATGTGCACCACCACACCTGGCTAATTTTTGTATTTTTAGTAGAGACAGTGTTTCACCATGTGGGCCAGGTGACATTTCTAAAATTACTGTCACATCCCCATTCATGCCAGTTGCAGTGACACCTGGTTAAGGACAGGTGTTCAAGTCACACCTGGGACTTAATAGCATTTCTCTGCCTTTACAAATTGTGAGACTTTGAGCACATTGCATCATCTGAAAATGGAACTAATTATCCCCACCTCGCAAGAGTAGTGAAGACAGCATGAGAAAATGCCTGTAAAGCTCGCTCAGTGCAGCTTCCAGTTCCAGGCAGCCTTTAAGACCAGCCTATTGTTAACTTCTCCCCTTTGATGGAGGGCCTTTACAGAATAAACAGCACTCCCTACCTGAGTCTGTTTATCTACAGGAGCCCCTTCTTCTGCTTCCCCTACTCCCATCCCATGTTCCATCAACTTTTCCCAAATTCCTGTCCCCTGTGAAATAAGGCCCAGGCAGCACAGATCAGCAAGAGCACATTAAGCAGGTCTGCCCTTGGTGCTGGAGGGGAGCCATGGTTTTTGCTTTCAAGGAACTTGAGATAGAGCAAACCGTGCAGTTTCTCATTCAGCAGATATTTTACTAAGCACATACTGTGTGCCCAGACCTGTTCAAGGACTGCTGCGAGAGAATAAGCCCTGGTCCCTGCCTCTCTGGAAACCAAGAAGGCAAGAGGACAGGCTGGGGCAGAAAAAAAAAAAAACACCCTCCTGCAGAGGCAGCCCTTCCTTGTGGAGACTTCTTTAATTTTCAGAGGCTTCTGAGAAGTGGAGTGGGCTGGGAGGCCCACACTGTTTGCAGAGGAGAAGGACAGCTCTCTAGCTGGGGGCACCTTTGGCATGACTGAAGCCTGCATTGGACTTTTTCCATTTTTTGGCCCACTCCAGGGGGAAGGAGCAGAAGTGTTTTCAGGGTGTTGCCAGCAGCACCAGATACACCAGCCAGTCCTCTAAGATGCTTGCAGCTACATAGACTGTGCTTGTGTGCACCCCCCACCTGCCCTTACCATCCTGAGTCTGGAAGGTCTGGTAGCCAAATGGATCCCATCCCGTTGGGTAGATGGGGACACCAAGGCCTGGTGAGGATTAGCTGGGGGCAGAACAGTCTCTAAAACCAAGTTCAGATTACGTTAACAGCTCAGCCTATGCAGATCCAGGCAACAGGCCTTTCTTTTCTGGGCCGTTCTCACCTTATTTCTAATCCCTTTTAAAATGGCCTTTAAGTCAAAAGCTCTTGGTGGTATTTTGGAGTGCAACCCACTTACTTATACTAAACTGGTCTACCTGATTTCCTAACCTGCCCCAACACACCCCTTCCTTTGACCTTTAGCACCAGCTTCCCCTCCCACTAGTTTTCCAGATAAGAGGCAAAAGTTGAAATTGTGTTGAACCCCAGGCTCCAAAAGGAGGATGTTTTTCTGGGCCAGCCAGGGCCTCAGGCAGAAAGGATCTGATGCCTCCCTGCTCCCCAGAGAGTCGCTTCAGCCCTGGACTTTGCTCCTCCTGCGTCTGCACCCAAGGAGCTGTTGGCTGGTTTCTCCAGCCTGTCTTGGAGGTTGGCAGGGGGTGGCTCATGCTCTGGGCACCTCTTGTGGCAGCAAATCATAAAATGTGAGGCTGGAGGGAGCTTAGTGTTTATTTAACTGGCCTCCAGCCTCCTGAGTCAAGGCCCAGACCTTGGGAGGTTATGTAACTTGCCCAAGGTTATTCTGCTCATGGAGGGGGGTGGGGGAAGTACAATAAAGGAGCAATTAGAGCTAAGTGGGGCAATTAGGGAAGCCTTCTTGGAAGCAGTGCCCCAAAGAGGTTAGTCAAAGGGTGATTATCACATCTCCTAGTAGGTCTCCCAACAGATCACTGCCGCCACCCCCCCCCCCCCCCGGATCCTATCAGTGAGATTATGACCTCAAAACTCAGAAAATCCTCCAGGATCTCCCCCTCTGTCCTTGGACTAAGCCAAAGCCCTGGCTGTGACTCTTATGATTTGGACTTTGCTGCTTGTGTGATCTTGCCTCTTTCTGGACCCCTCCTGTTGATCCCAATCAGCCGCACTACAGACAGGAAACCCCAGGGGCCAGCTCCTAGGCGTAGGAGAGGCATTCTACACCTCTGCACACTAATGGCGGGTTTCAACTTTTCCGAAGAACTGGACTTTCTTTTCTTTCTTTCTTTCTTTTTTTTTTTTTTGAGATGGAGTCTCACTCTGTTGCCCAGACTGGAGTGCAGTAGTGCCATCTCGGCTTGCTGCAACCTCTGCCACCCAGGTTTAAGCGATTCTCCTGCCTCAGCCTCCTGAATAACTGGGATTGCAGGCATCTGCCACCATGCCTGGCTAATTTTTGTAGTTTTAGTAGAGATGGGGTTTCACCGTCTTGGCCAGGCTGGTCTTGAACTCCTGACCACCTGCCTCGGCCTCCCAAAGTGCTGGCATTGCAGGCATGAGCCACCACTCCTGGCCAGAACTGGAAGTTCTTTCTTATCCACTGATAACGGAAAGGACTTCGGGAGGTGTTATCAAGGAGAGTCACACCAGCCCCGCATGTCAGCCCTAATGGGAGCTGCGTGTCGACTTCCCCACAACGAGTGACAGGCACTGTGGGGAACCTGATTTTGCAAGGCGACAGAGGCAGAGGGCAAGTAACAGCTAGTTAGTGGCTTGAACCCAGACCCTCTGAGTCCAGAGCCAGAGCTCTGCAGTCACCTCTCACATAGAGGCTGTCATGTCCTAAATTGCTGCCAGTCTTATGAATCTTGCTAGGGTACAAGCTACTCCTTGAGACTGGGTTTTCCACACACACCCCATCACTCCCAGCACCTAGGAAGTGCCTTGTGCATGTGTTAGCTGGCCCATTTGCCGCCCAGCATTGCACTGTTCAGTCTTCTGGGTTCTGACACCAAAGTACTGCTGTTTCCTGACCACATTGACCATATATAGTTTTTTTTTTTTGAGAAAGAGTCTCACTCTGTTGTGCAGGCTGTGGTGCAGTGGTATGGGCGCAGTGGTATGATTTCAGCTCCCTACAACCTCCGCCTCTCAGGTTCTAGCAATTCTCCAGTCTCAGCCTCTTAAGTAGCTGGGATTACAGGCGTGTACTGCCACGCCTGGCAGTTTTTTTGTATTTTTAGTAGAGAAGGGGTTTCACCATATTGGCCAGGCCGGTCTCCAACTCCTGACCTCAGGTGATCCACCCACCACGGCCTCTCAACCTGCTGGGATTACAGGCATGAGCCACCGAGCCCAGCCCCATATATAGTTTTGTTTGCCATTTTGGCTATGTAAGTGGGTGCCACAGCTCAGAGGTGGGGCTGTTAACTCAATCCCCAGTCTCTCCCCCCACACCTATCCTGACAGCCCTAAAAGGCGCCTGCCTTTTGTTTACTGCTTCTAACCCCTGCTGCTTGGCAGGCTTGTGGTCAGGGGACCCTGAGACTAAAACCGCCGAGAAAGAATCAGGTTGGGGAGATCTCATTGCCTCTAAGCTGTGTTTCTGTCTGACCTCCCCGTCAGCTAAACCCATGCTGGTGTCACTTCCACCCACTTGGCTTCCCTAGGGTTAACCTCTAGCTGGACTCTGGTCTGCACGTTGGGAATAGCTTTAGTCTTGCCCTCATGGTTCGGAACAGGTTATTCTGTGACATGCCAAGGGCGGGGCCCTTTATGGATGTTTATTTTGGCTTGGGTACCCTTTGTGTCTAATGCAAGGTTCCTGCTCCTCTTATGCCCCTGTGCAGGATGGAGGTAGGCACCTATTCGCAGACTCTCTGGAGGAGAAAGACATCCATCCCATACCTTCCCTATCACTCCTGTTCAAATAAAATTCTCACCTCCCGGGCAGTGGAATGCATCCTGACACTGTTAGCTTTGGAAGGGTGCCCTTCTCTTCTCAGCATCCCTGCCCCCTTTGGAGCAGTGAGTGGAAGGGCTGCCTCTGGCCAAGGGGATAAGTGCTGAGTGGGCGAAGCGGGGTGAGCCGAGGCTATAGTGTCTTGTCAGCACCCCCCGGGCTAGCAGGAAAAGGGAGGGTGTCCTGATTAACAGCCTTTCAACACCCACCTCCCCCATCTCCCAGACTCTAGCCTCAGCCCTGCAGTCCACCAAATGCCTGGCCCAGAGAGCTGGATTCACCCACAGCTGAGGGACTAGAAGACAGCTGAGTCCTGGCGCGGCTCTGCCAACTTGCTGTGGGGCTAGGCCAGGTCATTGCACCTTTCTGAGCTAAGCACTTGTTCAATAAGGTCAATTCAACACTTAATGAGTGCCAGTTGTATGTCCAGTGCTGGATTAAGTGTTGTGGGAATGAAGTACTGGACATCGTTTCTGCCTTTGAGGTTGATGGGACCATACTATGGTGGGAGGGTGTCACCATGCAATGCCTTTTATGGATTGAGTGGGGTGGGGCATATTGTGAGGGCCTGTGTGCTTCAAGGTAGAAAAGTTCCTGTCGGCTTGGGCTATCAACTTGGGCTATTGAGGTGGCTCCCAACCCTGACTTGGGGATGACCCTGGCTTGGGGGTGACCTGGCTTGGGGGGTGACCCTAGCCTGGGGGTTGACTCCTTTCTAGCTCCATCACTCTCTAGGCTCCCCTGCCCCGTGTCAGAGGACATTGCTCAGAGACTGTTGCCTGGTCTGCAGCCTTCTCTGCCCTCCCTCCCCACAGGCCCTCGGCTTGTACCCCATTGGATCCAAAACCTAGCACCAAGCATGAAGGTAATTATTAACGAATGCCCTGAATTGTGAAGCTATATTTCTCTCTCTCCTTTGGCCTCTCCCAGCAGCCCCCAAGCCCAGAGGCAGCACCAACAGAGCCCTCCTCTGCCCTTCAGCCGGGCCCACCTCCTGGGAAACAATCTGGAAAACTGTCACTAGCCCCTGCAGTGGGCATTCTGCCCGGCCAGATTCAACCCCCAGCCATTAGGCGTGCCAGTACTGACCACACCCCTCTGCCCCTCATCCATGCAGTGCCCTCCTAGCTGGGGACACTCCACTCTGTTTGGACAGGTCGATAGGTTGCCTGGTGAAAGCGTGTGTCAGCATTGCCCTGGGAGTGTGTAATCTGGACCCAGGGCAGGCTCCCACGGTCGAGGCAGGGTACTTTGGGTCCTGTTCTGGAAGATTCCTGTTGCCACCAACCACACTGGAAATTCAGAGTTCACAGAACTCAGTTTTGGCACAGCCTCCCTTTTTGGAATGCCCCGAGACTGAGAGCTGCTCCATGTGGTCAAACCCTTCATCTCCACCCACCTTGTATTCGGATCATTGTGTACACATCTTAAAATTTCCCCTAGACTCTAAGCCTCCTGAAGCCAGCTGCCCACCTGTGTCCACACACTCTTACACGCCTCTTCCGCTGCTCTGCACACAATTTAATCAGTGCTTATTGAATTGGTGGACTCTGGCCTGTGGCATGGGAGACCCTTAGACAGGCTGGAACAGGGACCTGCTGCTTCCATTTGGTGTTTCTCAAAGTGGGCCCGAGGCATGAACCAGACTTCAAGTTATACAAAAACAAGATGAGGGGGGTGAGGAAAACAGGGAGATGCAAGTTAAAGTGTGTGGTTCTCTCTGTTAGCATTGACTCATAGAAACTCAATTTAAAAACAGAAGCCAGGCAGGGCCCAGCTGGGGAGACAGGATTATTGATGCCCTTTCTTTCTCTGCCTCTCACATTTTCTGTGATGTGGTTGTATTGCTTTTATAACAAAGAACTCAATTTTTTAAGGGACAAAATATATGCATGTGCTATTAGCCACTTCCACACTGGTTATTTTTAATGTGCGAGGTATACGAACGTCTGGTTTTAGCAGAATGTACTCTGAAAACCAGTATCACTTCTGTAATCACTAACAGTGTATAGTTGACCCTTCATATCTGTGGGCTCCAAAGGACAGACTGTGGGACTTCAGTTGCAGATTTGGGTATCCACAGGGGGTTCTGGAACCAATCCCCCTTCAAGGATACCAACCTGGATTGGTTTCCAGGGACTGTATTGAACACCTGACTGGGAGATGCTCTGGTCCTAGTCCATTCATGTCTTTCGAGCCTAGCTCATTCTTAACTTTCAGATCTTTAAATTCAGCTAGCAGACTGCTGGCTTCCTGGGCAGCAGTGCTATGGAATGCTTTGAGGAGACAGGTCTTGGACAAGAGAAACTAGGTGAGCCCTTGGTCTGTAGACGAAGCTGGAGATTGCATACCAGGACAGAGAGTCACCAAGAAGAGAGCGTGGCAGGGCCAGGGACACCCATTCGGCTGTTGCCAGCGATGATCTGTGTCCCACACAAAGGTGGTGGTGGTGTGGTCCACGAGGGGAGTCCTGCAGAGGCCCATGGACAAGTGCAGCCTCGGATCCAGTGTGCTCTCAACTCTACCCAGTCCCCTGGGGGCCCAAGAAGCCTTACCTTGTCCTTCAGGTGAATGGAAAACATGTGCATAGACAAGACCGGAAACAGCACAGGACTGTGTGTAATCCAAAGTCAGGCATGTGCTAGGGACAGTGGCCCATGGCATGGGTCATCCTGAGGGTCAGGGGAGGCAGGCTCTGCCTAGGGAGGTTGCAGGTAGGATGTGCTTGATATAGTCTTGGTCCTCGGGTGGTAGTCACTGCCCACATGCTGCTATACAGTTTTACCTTTTTGACTTGATATTACTAATCATTATGCCTGCTTATTTATTTACTTTTTTGAGACAGAATCTCTGTCTCCTGGGCTGGAGTGCAGTGGTGCCATCTCGGCTTACTGCAACCTCCGCTTCCTGGGTGCAAGCCATTCTTCTGCCTCAAGCGTCCCAAGTAGCTAAGATTGCAGGCATGCACCACCACACGTGGCTAATTTTTGTATGTTTTTAGGGACGGAGTTTCACCATGTTGGCCAGGCTGGTCTTGAACTCCTGACCTCAAGTGATCTGCCTACCTCGGCTTCCCAAAATGCTGGGATTACAGGC
>NW_016107861.1:332925-366616 GCF_001604975.1 Cebus imitator
ATGTTAAGAAATGAAGAAATGTCTTTTTTTTTTTGAGACAGAATTTCGCTCTTATTGCCCATACTGGAGTACAATGGTGCAATCTCAGCTCACTGCAACCGCTGCCTCCTAGGTTCAAGCAATTCTCCTGCCGCAGCCTCTGGAGTAGCTGGGACTACAGGCATGCACCACCACACCCAGCTAATTTTTGTATTTTTAGTAGGGATGGGTTTTCACCGTGTTGGTCAGGCTAGTCTCAAACTCCTGACCTCAGGTGATCCACCTGCCTCAGCCTCCCAAAGTGCTGGGATTACAGGCCTGAACCACTGCGCCCAGCCTGCCTGTTTAATTTAAAATTAAAACTAATAAAATTCAATATTAGTTCTCCAGTCACTGGCTACATTTCCAGTGCTCAGTAGCCATGAGGAACTGCGCAGATACAGAGCATGTCCATCATTGGAGAGTTCTCTTGGACAGTACTAGAATATTGGGTCAGAACCTGAAGTTTCTAATGCCATACCTGGCCTCCCTCTGAGCCTCGTCAGCTTTCAGTCCTGCTCTGGTCCTGTCCACTGGAATACTTGTTAGCACAGCCGAGGCAAGCGTACCCCCTGGTCCAGCTGACAGAAAGCATGTGTTTGTGCAAGCTGTGTGATTCCCTTGCCAGGTCAGTCCTTGTGGATTCAGATTGTTCAGCAGTGGCTCCATTGGTGGTAGACCAGGCTATAGAAAGAGAGTCCTTGTTCCTCAGAGTCTCCAGATTCCTTCTAATGGCCTGCTGCAGCTCAGCCTCTCAGCTTACCCACTCTGCAGGGAAGCATCAACTATCCCTCAGCCCTTATGGTTCACAGTGTACACTGATCAGGTGACTTGACCAGCTAAGCAGGTATTTCTCTCCTTAGGGATGAAAACTATGCCTGTATCTTCCCACAACAAATCTAGAAAGAATGGAAGAAAGGGAAGGCTAAAATTTGCAGGAGTTTTCCAGGTTATTTCTAGGGCCCATGGTGGGGGTCCCGGGCCAGGGAAGGTGGAGTACTCCAGGGTGGGGGTAGGGGAAGGGTAGGAGGGACGGGCATAGTTTTTAGAGTGGGTAGAGTCCCTAACCAGGAGATTGCTCTGGTCCTGGTTCACTTATGTGTTTTGAGCCTCAGTTCCCCATCTGTGTTTGGGCTTCTTGTCCTGCTTTTCATGCTCCATTGCTTGGGCTTGAAAGGGGCATGGAGTGAGTCCCTGGGACTGTCCTGGCCTCACTGTTGGTTTGTTTACTGCTTTCTCTGCCATCTTCTGCTGTCATGTACTGTTTTCCTGACTCCCTGCCTGTCTCTTGTTAAACTGTGAGATCCTCCTGGGCAGGGTCTGTGCCTTGCACTTCCTTTATTTTGCCCAGTTCCTGGGCACATGGTTGGTGTTCAGCAAACACTTAAAGAATCAGTTGACCCTGGTTTGAGCTGCACTGAGCAAGGGAAGTTTGTCCATCACTCTAGTCCTATCTTTGTTGGGTTAAATAGGTTGGGTGGGTTGCGTTGTACATGGGTTGGGGAGCTGGTGCCTGGCTAGATCTGGTATTTATAGCAGGTGTTCACAGCTACATTTTTGTGCCTCCAAAGAGGGGAATGCCCCAGGGGTACCTAGAGGGGGTGAGGGTAAAGAGAACCCCTTGTTCTACCACCTTGCCCTCCTAGTCCCCTACCCTTCCTGGGAAGTAGCCAGGAGCCTTTTTTACACCTGGAGAGAGGGGCATGAAGAGGGCAGGCCATGTCCTGGCAGCCCACTGCTTGGTCAGCTGTTTAGCTCTCAGCATGCCAGGGATGAAGGGCTCTGTTTCAGCAGGCTTGAGGGGAGATCGACCTCCCTGGGCAAGTCTGAGAAGTGGCTGTCCCTGTTACCACTTACCGAAAACAGTTCCACAGGGGACCAGGTGCAGCTGGGTAAGGCATAGAGCCTGCTCCCCTGCTGACTTAGAGACGCGGCACGTTACTTTCCCTTCTTTCATTATCCTCCCGGCCACATACAAAGAAAGCACTCTTACCCTACAACCCCGGGTATTTGTAAACAAGAAGTTGATGTATCAGGAGCATCTCTAACTTGCCTGTGCGCCAGCCTTCCTGCTCTCCATCAAGCCTTTTGATCCATAACCTTGAGGATTGATGAGGAGGTGGCATCATTCCCATTTTGCAGATGAAGAAACCGCAGTCATGACTCCAGGCTAGGGAGTAGCCAGTACTGTACAGGCTTGTCTGTCAAATGTTCTTTCACTCCACTAGGAAGGCTGAGGCCTTGCCAGAGTCTGGTTGGGTGTTGGGGGTTAAACAGGCTTGGAAAAGTCCGTGCTTAAAACCCTAGCCCTTGCGGAGGGGAGAAAGGTTGTGTGTGTCTGAGGCATGGTACTCGTTCCTTCTGCCTCTCGCATTTCACAATGGGGCTGTGTCTCAGAGTGAAGAGTTTCCATTTCCTGTTGCCTGGCTGTCTCTCATCTTGGGCCCCAGGTGAGGGGAGTTGGAGTTTTTCCAACCCCCACCCTATCCCTCGCCTCAGCCTAGCCTCTGTGTCCTAGGAGGGCCTGGCAGTAATTTTCCATACCTTTAGCACAGAATGGCTCTGTGTTTCTTAATCCCAGTCACGTCCTACGCCCCGGTTGGCTGGGGATGGATGGTGGGCGGGGGCAGTGCATATAGGGCAGAAGGGGCAGAACAGCTGTGCCTGGCTGGCCTCGCTGCTTCCTGGCATACCTGGACAGTGAGGGCAGGGACGGTACATGGTCAGGGACACCAGCCACAGGTATTAGGCTCCCTCTTCTTTCCCACACTATTTGGGGATCGTCTTTTAACTGCAGCTGGGTGGCTTCCAAATGGGGGCCTTGGTGGCCAGAGCCCCTGGGTTAACTGATGTGGCCTGAGATCTGAGTCAGGGAGCCTGAACTTGAGGGTAATACTCCTTTAGCTTTTTTTTTTTTTTTTTTTTTTTTTTTTGTTGATACAGAGTCTTGGTCTGACACCCAGGCTGGAGTACAGTGGTGTGATCTGGACTCACTGCAACCTCCACCTCCCGGGTTCAAGCAGTTCTGTCTGCCTCAGCCTCCTGAGTAGCTGAGACCACAGGCATGTACCACCACGCCTGGCTAATTTTTTGCATTTTTAGTAGAGATGGGGTTTCACCATGTTGGCCAGGCTAGTCTCGAACTCCTGATGTCAGGTGATCCACCTGCCTCAACCTCCCAAAGTACTGGGATTATAGGTGTGAGCCACCACACCCAGCTTCCTTTTGCATCTTGCCCAGTGATTTTGAGGTTGTTGGACATCATCAAGGTCCTGCTCTTGTCTCTAATTGTGACTCAATCTTCTGGTGGAATTTGAGTTCAGGATTTGGGGGTCATCATGGCAGAAAACCCCCTCCCACCCTGCAAAGAATGCCATCCATCCCAGGATGTCTGTTTGCTGGTAGTTTCTTGTACAATTTATTCCAGAGAGGATGGAGGCCAGCTGTTGTCTGTCTCCAGACACAGACTGAACCAAAGGAAATGGGCTTGGACTGCAGCCGGAGGGATTTAGGTTAGAGTCAGACAATAAGGAAGGATTTTGGGACAGGTGGTTGGCTCTCAGGAGGATCCCGCAGGGGGCTTTGAGAATAAGGATGAGGGCAAGATCATGCTCAGAGGCCACGGGTGGATGAGAAGACCAACTCCTCGAATGAGCTCCTGGGGGCCCGGTTTGGGTGGGAAGGGGAATGTTGTGTATTAAGCAGGCAGGGAGCTTACTTCATAGGGGAAGAGAAACCCAGAGGCCCCACCCCTGGTAGACGATTCATCCCATCTCCTGGTTCCCCCTGGGCTCTTTTTTAATTAATGAAGAGGTTTACAGTTTAACCACTTGATCATCTTAAACAAATTATAATAAATGGGTAGGTTTAATAATCTCTTATCATCAAAACCTCAGCCCTTAAGGATGGCAGTTACTTATTACCCCAAGCTGCCAGCTACAGGTGCAGGGGGAGAGGGAGGAAGGGAGAGCAGGTGAGGAGGCCGCTGGGTTGGGGAATTTGCTAGGTTGTTAGGTGCATTCTGAAAGGCAAGAGGTGGGGTAGTGTCAGGCCAACTCTTTTCAAGGGTACAGGTATAACCTAGAGGGACAAATGTGGCACAGGGTCAGGAGCCACCTTCCTCCCAGAGAGATAGGAGTTTGGCAATATTGGCAGTGGGGATCCTTGTCCTTAGAGCCCCCGGCAAGGGGGCCCAGGGTAGGCAGATGTGTCCAGGGGAACAGGACTGGCAGCCACCAGGACTAAGGAGCTTCGTGGATCGGAGCATCCTTCCTTCCTGCTGCTGGGAGGGCAGGAAAGCAGCAACATGCATGGGGAGAGCTACAGCCATGAGGCCTTCAACCACCCGACATCCACTAGCTCCTCCCCACCCCTTCTCACCTGCCTGCCTCCTTCCTCTGGAATCCTGCCTGTTCCAAAGTCTGCTGGGGAACTGACTCACCAGGGCTAGGACCTCTGGGGGCTTTGGCCTTGCAGACAGGTGGAGGAGGGAGGAGGCCCTGGGGCCCGGAAAGAGTCATTAACCTGCATGGTGCCTGCACCTGTCTGGGCTCCCTGCCTTCTCCAGTGGAGCCAGAGCCCAGCATCCTGCCTTAGAAAGCACACGTCTTGGAGACTCAGTCATTCATTTGGCAAATACTTGAGCACATACTCGAGCTAGGCTCTCTTCTGTGATTAAGGGATGCATGGGTCTCTCCCTGAAGGGCTCGTGGCCTATTTAGGGCAGATAACTAGGAGGCCAGAGAAACAGATGAGTGCAGTGAAGTGAGGAGCGGGAGCAGGATGGAGGCTTAGTGTTTCAGGTGGCATGGTCTCTTTGAGGAGCAGTTGTTGAGATGAAGCCTGACTGAAGTGAGAGTCAGTTGCGGGAAGTCACCTGCAAAGGCACAGGGGCATGGAGAACTGCTGAGCTGGAGGGACTGGCCCATGCCCAGGAGGTGGTAAATGGAAGGAGAGCATTGCTGTGAACACCCAGCCTGGCTCCCCAGCTCTGGAGGCCGCGTGCAGCAGACACAGACCCTCAGAATGGAGGGATCCTCCCCAAGCTGCTTGTTCTATTCACAGCAATAATAGTCATACTTACTTTCCTTCCCAGTGCTCATGTCTGGAACATCCTCCATGTACCGGGCACTGAGCCGTTCATCATGTCTTGTAATCAATACCCCAACAGTGAGGTAGTGACACTCTCATTTTCCAGATACAGAGCATCAAGCTCAGAGAGGTGATAAGACATGCCTTGGGTAATCCACCAGTGGATGCTGGAGTCAGGATTTTGAACCCAGTTGTGTCTGCTCCAAAGCCAGGCTTTTCCCCAGTGCCTTCTCCACTGTGCTGCGCACAGAGGGCTCCACACTTGACATTTGTTTTGGAGAGACTGGTCAGCCCAGCTTGTGCGCCAGTGCAGACCTGGGCGGGGAGAATGGGAAGCAGGCCAGCAGGCGATGGGCAGCTGGACTGCCCGTGAACTCCACCTCCCTCAGGTCATTGGCCTGGGATGGGGAGTTGGCGAGTCAGCAGTTCCCATGGCCTCCTTCATGGCCTGTCCAAGGACTGTCTTTAGAAACCTTGAGTGACTGGTGGCTTCCTGTGCTCCTTGACCCCACCCCAAGGTCAGGATAAATCTGAGAGGCATCTACAGGGGAATGGGGTAGGGAGCGTAGGCACCAGCTTGCCCTAAATCATACAGTCAGGTCAGATTTGTGGATGTGACCACACAGCACAGCCCGTTATCTTTGCTACGTCACCACTGTCCACCTGCACCTTCCCTGCTGTCCTTTGGTTGGCGTTTCTCAGCCTAGTTCCAGGTTGGGAACGGAGGGTGGGTTGTTCTGTGGACAGGGCCTCACCTGCTCTGTGCTCTGTCACCAGCTTGCTGTGTGGCTTCACCATCTCTCTAGCCTCTCTGTAGATTCCTCATCTGCAGAATGGGAATAGAATATCCATTTTGCCTGGTTTCCCTTCAGGGTCTATGTCTCAGATGAGACTGTGGTGAAGAAGTTACGGTAATGAGAGGTGCTTGGTGAATGTGGGGTTTTGGTGGGGAGATGCTGACTCAGGCCCTCATTAACCGAGTCAGGGAGGAGTGAGCCAGGCCTGAGAGCACTGCAGGCCTCCCTGGAAAGGACAATGGGCCAGGGGCCCAATCCAATGGCAGGGGCTTGGATTAGAGCCCTAACCCCACCTTAGAAGGTGACCTAACCTCTCCCTAGTGACTCACAGCCTTATTTTGGAATGAGGGGAGGCTGTTCTGCCCAGCTGGACAGGCTCAAGGGGTCCAAGCTGAAACTTACCTGTCCCTGCTCACACTGTTGTCTCACTAATTGGGAGACACCTCTTGGCATCGGTGAGGGCAGAGAGGTGTCAGACACCCCTGGGATCTGAATTCTGGGGGCTAGAGAAGGGGACAAAGTCACAAATCCAGGCCCCAGTGTCCCAGATAGCACAGAGACACCAGCACAGGACCATTGACCTAGGCCACAGCCACCCTGGGCAGGGCAGTGGTTGTGAATTGCAGGTAGAGAAGCTACAGGTAGGTGAAGGATGTCCTTCTTGTCATTTAAGCCTCCCTGGACACATCCCACCTTCTCGGAGAAGATGAGGTAGGGAAAGATTTTGAGAGCCTCAGAGGGTCATCAGGTACGTGTGTTTGGGAGGGACAGGGCTCTTTCCTGCTCACCATGGCCGTTCTCCGGCACACAGTAGTGCTGTGGGACCAGGAAGGGGCCCTTGAGGTCCCCTGCATCCGCACGCACAGGGATTTCCAGTGTCAGTCACTGGTCAGCTCAGCCCTCCAGGTGCCTGAGAACACATGCTGACATCCCATCCTGAGCCCCGGCCCCACCAGTCCTTCAACTGCTTGCCTTAGCCAAACCTGCAACCTCAGGTCAGCTCTACCCTGGGCTTGCTCTCACAGGAGGGACACCCAGCTGCCCCCTGCCCTGGGGGATTACCGTCCTAGCCTGAGAACAATGCGGGCAGGGTCACCTGTCTTGTTTTCTTTGTTCCTCTCAGTGAGAACAGGGCTCCCAGGCCTCTGAAAGTCGGAAACCCAGAGGTTTCTGCTGAAAACCTGCTCCCATCTGGCAGGGGCTTGCCCTCCTGAGCGTGAGACCTAGCAGTGCTTCTGGACTCTGCAGAGGCTGCTGAGAGATGGCCCAGGAGGGCGGGGTGGGGGAAGCCCAAAGGTGGACAAGAGGACAGTCATGCCTGTGTGCATGCACAGCCTGCCTGGGGCTGACTCCGGGGCGGGGCTGTGCTCAAGTCCCTAACTAGGAGGGAGAATGGTTTGGGTCTGGGACAGTGCTTTTGAAACTTGGATCACCTGGGGGAGCTTTTAAGCATTCTGGTTCTCAGTTCAGGCCCCAGACTATTTCTGTTGGCCTCTCTAGGGGCAGGACCCAGGCAGGAGGATTTTTCCAAGCTCTCTCAGGTGATCTGTGTGAACTCCAAGTTAAGAAGCAGTAGTATGGTGACCAGTGAGCTAAGTCCTGAGGATGGAAATGGATTTTCTTGAATGTGCTGTGGAGAGAGGGGGTAGGGGAGGGATAACCTGCCCAGGCAGGAGGATTCCAGTAGGCATAGTCCAACCTCCTCATTGTATGGAGAAGCGGGCAGGCAAAGCAAAGATTCTTGGAGGCTGTCAAGGCAGAACTGGCAAAGCTGAGCTGAGCCTGGGTCTTTAGGCCCTGCCCTGACATCCTAGCTCACCAAAGCCTCCAGCTATTGATTTGGCCCACCTGCCTTCTTCTCCAATGTGATAGATACTCCAGGTGGGTATTGGAACAAATTTGAGAAAACAGATAAGCAGCCAGAAGTTAATGAAGTCCGCTTTACAGCAGCCCAGCTCTGGTCTGTGAGGAGATGGGTGCGGCCCTGCTGCCCCCGGTCCAGTATCTGCTCCTTCCCTGGAAGAGACAAAGCTCAGGAGAGCTGGGTTGGCTGCTGGTGCAGGGATCAGGGTGGCACCACTGGGCCGTCGCCAATACCTTGCTGGTAAACTATAGCTGCCCTCCGAGCCACACCCTGGTCACCTGAGCCGGGGCAAGAGGCAGTAAAGAAAATACCAAGAATTCCTCCTCTCTGCCCTGCATACTCCTTTCTAGACAGGAAGGAAGGAAGATGGAAAAGGCCTGAGCCCTGCCCCCCTTGTCAGCTTCCACTAGGGCTGCCCCTGCATATCAGAATCACTTTTGGCGCTTTTTAAAAGCCATGCCAGGTCAACAGAATATCTGTGGCTGGGGACTAGGCATAGTATTTAACCTCCAAGGAGATTCCATTGGGCAGCCTGTGCCGAGAGCCACTGCCGACGTCTTGCTTCATTGTCAGACTGGGTGGGGGACCATTGTCAGGCTGGCTGGGGGTTGGGAGGGAGTCAGACTAGAGTTCAGAGAAGCTGCCATCTAACAACTGGCCTCAGCCACACCTGGGGAGGTACCAGGCGCTGCCTGAGGGGTATGGAGGGGTGGTGAGGATGGAGTGGGACCAGTGGTGGCATTTCTTTCCCTCAGCAGCCTGCTCAATTTGCTTGGTTGGACAGGAAACTGGCCAGGGTGGCTGGGAGCCTAAGGGGGCAGAGGCCAGGAGGGATGGGGCTTCTGAGGAACGGGGTGAGGCATCTTGGGCTTGCCCGTTTCTCCCCCGCCCTGACGCCCAGCTGTCAGGTGGCCAGGGAACATCTCTGGAGCTACAGTTCCTTCCTCCCTGTGACCTGAGGGAGCTGATGGATCAGACTGAAAATCGACAGTTTTCTCTGTTAAAATGGGGAAACGGGAAGAGGTGGCAGTTATGAAGAAGGTTAGGGACAGTGTTCTCCCCCTTTTCTGTCCTCCAGGCACAGGGCTTGAAAATCCTAGTCCTTCTTTACGACTTGTCCAGGGCATGCTAGTTCCTCTGGTTCAGCTTTGGGGATGAGTGGCTTTGCTCCTGGGTCTCAGGTCTCTGCAGGGTCTTGTTCCTGACACACATGTGAATCATAATATTGATTGCAGATACATTTATCTAGTGCTTACTGTGTCCCAGGTGCTTTTTGTATGTTCAGAGTAGGTGTTATTTTCCAGACAGAAACTAAGGCTGGGAGGCCAAGGTTTTTACCCAGAGACTTGCTGTCAGCCATCGAGAGATCCCTCTGATTCAAATCCAGATTGGTTCCACCTTTTCCATGAGCACAGGTCTGTATTTGAAAGATGGCCCTGTGGCTTCCTAGATAGATAGAGCTCAGCCTGAGCTGCAGCAGCCTTGCTGCCAATGGGATTGATTGAGTGTCCTCAGAGAGGTGGGGCTTTTCGATTCATTAAGGAAGGTGGTCAACTGGAAGTAGATGTTCAATTTGTATTGAATATTCTGTTTCCTGATCTCGGCGCATCCACTGCCCTTGTGGAGTTTCCTGAGGGGACAGGCCTCCCTGCAGGAAGGACGGTCCCAGCCACCTGCGGGACCTCTCCCACTCCACTCCTGACTACTCTCCTACCTTGAACCATGTCCTCCAGGCCCTTGTCTGCCTCCCTCACCTTGCCCCTTCCCCAGCTCCTGGCCCCCTGCCCTCTCCTCTCGGCCTGGTGATCCCCACTCTACCACCCAAGACCAGCTGGATGCTGGTGGTTTCAGCAGCCCCTGTGAGCCCTGCCACGTCTGGGGTCTATGCCTCTCCTTCCTGCCCTCTTGCTCTAAAGGCCTCCACCTTGTCTAACTGATGAATTTAGTTAAAAGCCAATTGCAGCACAATGTTGGAAGTGGTTGGGGGTGGAGAGGCACTAGAGGACAAGTTAGTGGAGGCCAGGGTATATACCCTTATTTATTCAGATTTATTTAGTCACTCATTCCACAAATATTTGTTGAATAGCTACTGTATGCCAAACAGTGTTCAAAGTTTGAGGAATACAGCAGTGGAAAGGAAAACAAATAAAAATCCTGTTCCCATGAAGCAGACATTTAGGGGAGCCTCTGCATGCCTGTAGATATTGCCTGGGGGGCCGTTTCATGTGTATCTAGAAGCCCTCCTGCGTGCCTTTCCCCCCACCTCTATCTGGTGCAGTGGTTAGGCGCCACCTGGGTTCTCATCCCAGCTCCGCAACAGACTAGCTCTGTGACCTTGGGCAAATGCTTCTGTTTCCTTATCTGTCAGAAGGAGTAGTAATAGTATCTACTTGAGAGGGTATTGACATTTTGTGAGATAAGTAATTTGAAGTGCTTACCTTTAGGTGCCTATCTTCATAAGTGCTTAAATGTCAACATATTACTTATGAAATAAGGATGAATAAGCCACGTTCATACCCCTTACAAGGTGGCTGGGAGGGGAGGTGAGAGGAATAAGTTTTTTCTGTACTACCAAGCACCATGCACACAAGAAAATTAGCTCTATTTTACCTTCCAGGGCCTGATTTTACCGTCCCTCCACAGGGCCAAGTGAGCTTTGACACACAGTGAATTAAGAATTGAGGCAGCCCAGAATGGTAAAGGAGGGTTGGCTCATGAACCACTGACAGTCTAGGAATCTAGCAAAGGCTGGAATTGACAAAGATTATTAAGGCTGCATCCTGCACAGGAAGAAAGAGTCCTGCGATCCTCCAGTGGTGGTGCCTGTGGAGCTGGAGGCAGGGCCAGGAATGGCTCTATGGGTGCCAGATAGCTGTGATCCCAGCAGGCTAACATCTTCACTTTGGTTTCCCCCTACCCCACCCCATAAAGGGGAAGCCCCACCTTGCCCTACCTGCCCATGTCTGAAGGTGGACAGCATGTCCCAAAGCCCTGGGTGTGCCCACAGTCTAGAGCCCTCTCTCCAGGAAGGGGATGCCCCACCACTGCTGAGGGAAGCCTCAGATCCTTGGGGGATGAGGGATGTCTGGGAATTCACATTACTCAGCCAGCATAGTGAGCGCCTGGAAAGGTGGAGTCGGAGCAGCTGGACATCTGAAGCTCTGGGCGAGGGCACACATGGCTGTTTCCTCACTGGAGCAAGAGAATGAGGGCTGGTCAGAGTGGCTGGACTGGTTTTAGGGCACTGTTTTTTCAGCTGGTGGGAAGGGGGTGGGAGTATGCACAAGCCTCTTTCCTGTGGCCTTTATGGGGACAGGGGATAGGAGAACAGCAGTTAGGGTTCTAGTCCTGGCTCCATTGCTTTTTGCACTTTGTTAACCTCTCTAAGCCTCAAATCCTCAGTTGCAAAATGAAAAAAATTGCAGTATCTTCCCAGCAGGATTCTGTCCTCACTAAATGAGCTAAAGGCACATAAAATGCTTAGCCCAACCCTTGGCACATAGTAAGCCCTCCGTAAATCACAGCTGCTTTATGATGATGGTGACGGAGACAGGGAACTCTACTCCGTTCCCAAACAAGAGCTGGGCCTGAGCTGTGTGCAGGCTACCCTTTTCCCATCACTCTCCAGGCTTGTATGGAAAATGAAAATATTGTCTCGTGCGAATTTGGGAGCCAAGTTAAAGAATCCAGCCAGTGAACAGGGGCCACCTCCTCCCGTGAAAGCTGTTTCCCTAACCCCGGGGACGGGACGCCTTGTCTAACAGGGTGTTTACCTGGCTCTCTCATGTCCCACCCCCTAACCCAGTGATGGCCTCAGTCCTGGGTCAGCTTTTCTGTTCTGGGAAATCGATTAAAGCTTCCTCTTCTTCCTGCATAATCCCAACCGTGATCAGTGAGGTGGCCACAGAGACACACAGTGGGAATAGGGAGCCGGCGCCCCAAATTCACATCTAGACCTCAGCCCCCTGAACCCAGCCTTCCTCCTCTGCCAAGTGATGCCTGGCAGAATGACAGGAAGAGCCAGCTAGGTAACGTGTGTAAAAGCCCCCGGCGAGGGGTGTTTGACATACAGCAGCACTAACAGTGCTTCTCTCCACCAGCACTTGCGTGGAGCCGAGCTGATTCCCAAGCCAGCTGCTTGGGAACCACAGTGGAAAAAGCAACACAAGGGACACTGGGGGAGCCCAGGGGCAGGCAGACCCAGGCAGAGGGAGGCGGGGAGGCTTGAAGTTGCAGACTGGAAACCAGACACTCCATAACCTAGCCCAGTTCTGTTAGGTAACCAACATCTCTCTGCCCCGTGGGTATAATTGCCACCACTGGGCCTTTGCAAGGAACGAGTAGTGCTTGCAGCCCCGGGGAGTTGGGGGCTCTCTCCAGTGTCTCCTTTGCCTGCCCCTTGCTGGGCGACCACGGAGTGATACTTGAGGTCATGCAGAAAGCGCAAGATGCTGTGGCTGCCTGATAAGCCAGGGCTTGAGGCTGCGAGCTGGTGCCCAAAGGGCACACCGTCAGTAGGGTGAAGGGTAGAAAGCCCAGCTCTTTCACCTATCCCTGCTCCCAACCGTAATGCCTTCTTCAGTTACCCTGTTTTGCCAGTTCTTTTGTTTGATGTCTCCTTAGCACTTAATAAACCATTCCCAAATCACAGGTTACTTTTGGCAAGCTAGTATTTCCCAGGGGGAGCAGTGTTGGCCTTGTGGGTGGGGTTGTCCTGTGAATTGCAGGGCATTTAGCATCTCTGGCCCCCTGCCTACTCAGTGCCAGAGTATCTCCCATCACCCATTAGAACAGACATGGGAGGAGGGCAGGGATTCTGTCTGTTCACTGCAGTATCCTCACTGCCTAGAACAATGCCTGGCACATGCAACGTTCCTCCTTAGAAAGCATTTCTAGATAACTCCAAAAGACACTACCATCCCAGTGGAAGAACCCATGTTCCAGACATAACTTCAACAACACCCTTGATGGATACTGGCTACCCATGATCTAAATACTTTGCATTATCAGAAACTGATTACTACAAGGAGTAGCCCTTTGTAGACTCATTATCCAAAAAAGCCACCCTATCTCCCCTTTGACTTTGGCCTGTTGGTTGGCATATCATGTGAAGTCTGATACTCCATTTGACACAAGGTGCCCCATACGTGGCCTGACCCTGCAAAGAGCAGTGGGCTTGTTACCTCCCAGCCGTGGATAGACCTGGAGGTGACATAGCCTGATACTTCATGTACTTTTCTTGTGACAGCCACCCTAGTGTTTGTTGATTCATGGTCATCTAATATCCAGGGACTTTTCCCTTCAATCCTCTACCAGTCTTTTCCAATCCAAAGTATAAGACTTAAAAATGTAAGTGGATACATGGATGTTGTTGATTTGGGCCCCTATATCCAGCCAGATGATTTTGCATCTTGATACCGCTATTGCCGTGTGTTAGTTATCTTCCCATCCCATCCTTATCCCCAATTTTGCATCCACTACACATTGTGTTGGTAAGCCATGTCTGTCCTCACAGTGCTGTGGTTTAAAATATTGAAGAAAGCCAGGCCTTAAGCATGGTGGCGGAGACTCAGTCTGGGTTGATAATGATCAACACCTCCTGGGGTTGTTTGTCCGCCTTTGAATGGACCCAATGAATCCTGGCTCCACTGACATTTCTGTGTCTTGTCCACATGAATTTATTTAAGCCCATCTGTTAGCTGCCTTGCTGATATCTAGATGGACTGCATTCCACAGAACTTCAAGGCTTTACAACCTCTTTGAAAAGGAGATGCACTTAGCTGAGCATGACTTGGTCTGGGTGAATCTGTTCTAGTTTCTAGGGCCCACCACTTCCTCTTCTGCATGTTCCAAACATTCTCTTCTCCCCATTTTGAAGTTTGCAAGAGTTCAGGTTTGTTTTCTGAGTTTCTAGAATCCACCCTTTTCCTTTTTGTGAAAAATTGGAACAGCTTGTCTTCTGACATCTTTCCTGTTCCCCACGATTCCATGGGGATGATGGTCAGTGATTCAATGATCATTCCAAGATGTTTTTGCATGTTCTTATATACTCCTTTCTTGTAGGGCGGTTCGGTTGAAGATCGATATCTGAGATAACAAAGGTAGATGCCAAAAGAGAGCTGAGTGGTTCTGCTTTCTCTACCATCTGTTTAACATAACATGGCCCTGGTACTTCCTCATGCCCTTGCTCCAAACAGATTTGATGTTTTCAGAAAGCCATTGAATGGTCTTTAGTATTTGTTTTAGCTCTCCTGTTGGTCTGTTAGTATCTAAATGTCCTTTAGCTGTTTCACATTGAAATGGTCTGGCCACCTAGACAGAGAGCTCTCTGAGGGCAGGGGCTGCCTTGGCCAGAGTTTGGTGTGACAGTCCCCACTTTCCACTTGGATGCTGCACAGCCTTCACAGCCTCTGGGGAGATGCTCTGGAAATACCGGAGGAAGCAGGGCAGCGAGCAGTGTGATTTGATGGTCTGACAGACAAGCATGCTGTCATGGAAAATTCTTTGCAGAGTGTGCAGATCCATTTACACAGGCCCGCTGCTGCTTCTGCAAACTGCGCATTCCTTCAGAACAATCCACCCATGCCCTTTTCTTCCCACCAAACCTCAGTCATGCCTTGGGTAGGTTAGAAACAAGATTTTTCTGTCTCCCTCTGTTTCCATCCCTCACTCTTCTGTCTCTTCTCTCTCACTTCTTGTCTTGGTTTTTATAGGGAATTTGGCTGAATGCCTAGATTCTGGTCTGGATGGCCCACCCATCTTCAGGCCCTCCTTGGGGACAGGACTTGAATCCCAGATTTAGAGCCCTTTTTATGAGGCTTCTGGAGTCCAGGCCCTGCCAGCTGATAAAGCCCCACAGATAGGTTGGGGCTGGTGAAGGGGGCAGAGTTAGGGCCTAGTCAGATGGAAACAGGTTTGCGGTTGGTGGTATTGCAGGAGTAGATAAGTTCCCACACCCACCCCACCCCTGCGGTCCCCAGCAGTCTCCAGGGGGACATCCCATCCCCAGGTGGCCTCTCACCTGCTATCCACAGCTACTGGAAGCTCTTTGGGGATTGATAGCACAATTATGAGTCACCCTGAAATGTATTCACCTTCTGATCTGTCCCTTCCCAGACAGTTGCTCAGCCTAAAGCAGAGAGAGAAAGGGCTACAGGGAGGGAGGGAAGTGAGCCTGTAGAGGAGAGGGTAGATTAAGAGTCCTAGACTGGAGGAAAGAAGGACCTGCTGATTTGCATGCCCTCAGAGGACAAGTCAACAGGGCACTGAGCTGACCTCAGCAGGTATCCTACAGTGGGCTGAAGGGTGTATGGGGGCCCCTTCCCAGCCAACCCTGAACAAGGACCTGGTCTCTGCAGGTAGAACACCCACCATGGAGGACTGGGTGGGGCACAGGGGACCTCCTGTGTGTGTTTGCCTTTGTGCTTTTTTTGAGAGGCAGACTAATCTAGTGCAGTGGTTCTCAAAGTATGGTGCCTGTCCATAGCATCACCTGGGAATGTATTTAGAAATGCTCCTTTTAGACCTCCTAAATCACAAACTCAGGGTAGTAGGGCCCAGCAGTCTGTTGAACAAGATTTTCAGGTGATTCTGGTACATGCTAGTAAGTTGGAGAAGCATTGACACAGAAAGAATGAACTTCAGAGCCAGATTGTCTGGGTTCATATCTTTACCATGGGCAAAACAGGTAACCTCTCTGATCCTCTATACAATGTTTTATCTGTAACATGGAGAGACACTGCCACCTTGTTATTAGGATGATTAAATGAGAATGTTTACAAAGAGTGTAGTGCAGTTCTGTCAATCAGCATCTGTTCAGTGTGGCCTCAGCTCTGACCTTTACTGTTTCTCATTATAGGTGGTATCTGATGCTGCAGGACAGGGTGTGGCCATAACAGGGAACCAGACCTTCAACAATTGGAACTGGCCCAATGCAATGATTTTTGCCGCAACTGTCATCACCACCATTGGTAAGTCTTCTGGGACCTGTAGGACACACACATCCATGCCCTAGCTCCTCAGAACCTTTCCAGAAACCCAGCTCTGGTCACTCAGTCCCGTTGGGGGTATAATCAGGCCAGTTGCAGGCTATCCTTTTGATACTTTCTTAGGCATTAGTAAGTCCTTGATAGCTGATCATGCCTGGGAAGGTTTCCATGAGTCTCGACAGGGGGCCCTTTGAGCAGAAGCAATGATACAGCCTCATTGCCAGAGCCATGCAAGAGATTAACGAGGCTGCTCATTGTACAAGCCAAGCTGGGTGTCTATTTCAGTTCTCAGGCTGCATAGCCAATCAGTCCAGAAGTTTGGCTCAAAACACAGCTTGTGTTTCACCATTCTGTGGGTTGACTGGGTGCAGCTGGCTGGTTCTTGCTTGGGCTCCCCAATGCAGTGGCAGTCAAACAATGGCTGGGCTGGAGTCTTCTGAAAGCCCAACTCATCTGATGGTCCACATGGCCCCTCCCATCACCGGTTTGACAGTTGATGCTGGCTGTTGGCCGGGAGTTCAGCTGGGGATGAAAACACAAGGCCTCCGCGTTTGTTTGGGAATCAAGATGAAAAGCAGCAGGCTTCTTAGACCTCACCTGTCCAGTGTCACTTCTGCTGCCTAGACTAATTCTATGGCCAAGTAAGCCACTAAAGCCCAGATTCCAAGGGAAGAGGATTAGGCGACAACTTGATGTGAGCGGTTGCATAAGAAGGGAGGGAATTGAGGATGGCTATCTTTGGAGACCATCTACCACAGTGCTTCTGGGGAATCTGCACAAAGACCGTGTCTTGTAACTTGCACGGTGGTACCATATGGACTAGTGGAAGACCTGTTGACCAGGTTTAGTCCCTGCCTTCAGGGAGCTCCTTGTTTCATGGAGGAGATATAGCCCATGTCATCATAATTGCCTTATCAGTGATCATGATCAGAGTATGATCAAGTGAAATGTCATTACTTAAGTACTGATAATAGATTAGTATCAATTTATCTTAGAGAATGGGCTGTGTGTGTGTTGGAAGCCAGGCCAACTCTGGTTCGACCACCGCTCCTGTTCTTGTTCTCACTCTCTCCTTCCTCAGGATATGGCAATGTGGCTCCCAAGACCCCCGCCGGTCGCCTCTTCTGCGTCTTCTATGGTCTCTTTGGGGTACCGCTCTGCCTGACGTGGATCAGTGCTCTGGGCAAGTTCTTCGGGGGACGCGCCAAGAGACTGGGGCAGTTCCTTACCAAGAGAGGCGTGAGTCTGGTACGTCTCCTACCCTGGGTGCTGGCAGAGATGGGGGAACCATGACAGGTGAAGGGAGGACAGGAAGGCTCCAAGAATTGGACAGGGCTGTAAGAGGGCAGTTTCAGCGCTCCTTGCCCTCCTGGGTCAGGCTGGGTACACAGCTAGCTTCTCCTCTAGCTGCCTCCCCAGCCCTCTGGGTGCCTTGGCTGGGTTTCCAAGTCTCTCCACTGTTGCCTGACTTGACCTCCTGCTCCCCATCAGCGGAAGGCGCAGATCACGTGCACAGTCATCTTCATCGTGTGGGGCGTCCTAGTCCACCTGGTGATCCCACCCTTCGTGTTCATGGTGACTGAGGGGTGGAACTACATCGAGGGCCTCTACTACTCCTTCATCACCATCTCCACCATCGGCTTCGGTGACTTTGTGGCCGGTGAGTCCCCACCTCTGCCTCCTACCTCTTTTTCTGCTTCTTTGGTTTCAGTGCAGCAGACCTATGTTGGGGGGTGGGGGCTGGTAGGGTTCCGTGTTGTGGGCACTTCTCTTACCCAGTGGGATTCTCAACCCACTCTGCCAGTTACAAGAGGAAGCCAAGACATGGAATAATGGCAGAAGACTCTTTTCTCTCTGGTTCCCTTTCTCTTCTCAGACATGGCTTTTTCCCTCCTCCTTTCCTCTCTGCTCAGTCTCTGATCTCCTTTCTGTTCTCCCCTGACTCCTGAGCTTGGCATCATGGCGGGGCTTGCAAGTAGGGCCTTCTGCCTGCAGGGTTGGTGCTTGTTATTCAGGGAACCTCTGAGCCCACCAGTGTCCCCTCCATGCCCTCAGCAGCTTTTCATCTTTCACAGAGCAGAGGGAGCTTGTCCTGGAGGCATGGCTGAGAGGCCTGGGGCCTTGCTCCTGTATAGGCAGCTTAAAGACAAGGGAGCCCTTCTCCCCAGCTGCCCTTCCCCACCCCTCAGACCTGACACTCCCTCCTACTCCTCCCCTGCTTAACCCAGGGAAGCAGTGAGGTTCTTTGGCGCCTTTGTCTGGAGGCCTGTTGCCAGCTGGCCCCATCCATGCATGTACTTGCTTGTGCTTGTGGCCTGCACAGCATCTTGGTTACTAATCTTCTTGACACCCTGTTTGACCCTGTTGACCCAGCACCCCAGTGACCTCAACTTCTGCTCCAGAGGCCTCGGTTCTCTACCCCCTCCCTTTTGCCCAGAGGGCTGTGAGAGGCCACTAGCCTTGTGCTTGATATATGTGGCATCTGGGAGCGGCTGGCTGAGTTGGGGGAGGAACAGGAAAGAGAGGCATAAACACTCCCCTGACCCTGGCCAATCTGGGCCTGCTGTCCTGGACGGTACATATGGACAAGGCACAACCCTGCCATTGCCCAGCCCTCGAGGCCCAGAGCAGGCTAAGGAGATGCCTCTGGTATTAGGGAAGTACAGACGTACATTTAGCCATACTTTCTCAACTCCAGCAAGACACCAACCCCCTGCCTCAGCTTCCTCATCTGTAAAATCAGTAAAAATAATAATCACTGTTCACGAGTGCTGAGGGTACAGCCTGGCTATATCAATGTGTGCCTTCATTACTGTCATCATCAAACTCTGCTTAGGATTGAGAGCCTTGAGCAGGATTCACAGCACCACTCAGGGCACCTGCTATCTGAGCCTGGTCAGGGGAAGAGAGACAGCACCTGGAGGAACCTCTAGTCTGATGAGAAAGGTAGCCCCTTTCCTCCAGGTCCCTTCTATAAGTTGTCCCTGTCTAGTCGAGGGGGCAAATGGAATACAGGTCACCATGCCTGTATGTGTAGTCATGTAAGATATTTCAAATAATCCTGGAGTTTAGGAGAACCATCAGAGCTGTAGAGGATAATCCAAGAAGGATCCCTGCAGCAGGAGGGGCTTGTGGAGCAGACGTCCCTCCTCCGGGTTAGGGGAGAGCCGATCTGAGGCAGCCAGAAAGAGGAAGTCAGGGAGGCAAAGCAGACCTTCAAGGAAAATAAAAATGGTTCCCAGTATTTCCTGCCAGGATCAGTGCTTCCTGGGTCATCTCGACCTAAGCACCAGCCTCGTTTGTAATCCACCAGTGTGAGTCTTGCTCCAGCTTGGAGGGTGCTGGCGGCTCCCTTGTATAATATCCATCTGTTGAATTTTTAACTGAATTGTACCATATATACAGAACAGCTGGGGATGGTAGAAGAATCAACAGAAAGGCAAATACTCATGAACTATTTCTTGACCCACGTGTTGGTTACATTGCCATTGCCAGTACCCCAAAGTCTGGGGAAGTTTTGAAGTTTGAAGTTTCCTTCAAACCTCCTTTGAAGGAAGTTTGGCTTCCTTCAAAGAGTCACTATCTTGACTTTTTTCTTTTTTTTGAAATGGAGTCTCTCTCTGCTGCCAAGGCTAGACTGCGGTGGCGTGATCTCGGCTCACTGCAACTTTTGTCTCCTGGGTTCAAGTGATTCTCCTGCCTCAGCCTCCCGAGTAGCTGGGATTACAGATGCCCGCCACCATGCCTGGCTAATTTTTGTATTGTTAGTGGAGATGGGATTTCACCATGTTGGTCAGGCTGGTCTCAAACTCCTGAGCTCAGGCGATCCACCCGCCTCAACCTCCCAAAGTGCTGGAATTACAGGTGTGAGCCACCGCACCTGGCCTGTCTTAACTTTTTGTAGTTGAGGAAACTGAGACTCAGAGATAGGCTGGAGACTGGGATGGGGTCATGAATGACGGCAGGCCCAAGCCCTTTGGAAAGATGGGATATAGTCTAGGGTCTAGAACAGGCCCCTTTCTATCCCACTGTACCCCACTCCTGTGCTCTGGCCTGACCCCTGCTCAGATCACACACCACTGGCCGGGCCCTGCTAACTCTTCCTGACCGCTGGACTTCCTGTCCACTCAGGTGTGAACCCTAGCGCGAACTACCATGCCCTGTACCGCTACTTCGTGGAGCTCTGGATCTACCTGGGGCTGGCCTGGCTGTCCCTTTTTGTCAACTGGAAGGTGAGCATGTTTGTGGAAGTCCACAAAGCCATTAAGAAGCGGCGGCGGCGACGGAAGGAGTCCTTCGAGAGCTCCCCGCACTCCCGGACGGCCCTGCAGGTGAAGGGGAGTGCAGCCTCCAAGGACGTCAACATCTTTAGCTTTCTTTCCAAGAAGGAAGAGACCTACAATGATCTCATCAAGCAGATCGGGAAGAAGGCCATGAAGACAAGCGGGGGTGGGGAGAGGGGCCCGGGACCAGGCCCGGGGCTGGGGTCTCAAGGTGGTGGGCTGCCAGCACTGCCCCCTTCCCTGGCGCCTCTGGTGGTCTACTCCAAGAACCGGGTGCCCAGCTTGGAAGAGGTGTCGCAGACATTGAGGAACAAAGGCCATGTATCAAGGCCCCCAGGTGAGGAGGCCGTGACACGGGCCCCTGAGGACAGCTCCCCTGCCCCCGAGGTGTTCATAAACCAGCTGGACCGCATCAGCGAGGAATGCGAGCCGTGGGACGTCCAGGACTACCACCCACTCATCTTCCAGGACGCCAGCATCACCTTTGTGAATGAGGATGCTGGCCTCTTGGATGAGGAGACCTCCAAGTCCTCACTAGAGGACAACTTGGCAGGGGAGGAGAGCCCCCAGGAGGGGGCCGAAGCCAAGGCAACCCTGAACATGGGCGAGATCCCCTCCTCCGACGAGTCCACCTTCACCAGCACCGAGTCTGAGCTCTCCGTGCCTTATGAACAGCTGATGAATGAGTACAACAAGGCTAATAGCCCCAAGGGCACGTGAGGCAGGGCCGGCTCCCCACCCCACCTTTCACGGCCTCTTCCCCCCTCATGGGGTGGCCTGAGATGGCCGGGACCCCTGGCCCCTGGTGGGGGGCAGCCTTGGAACTGGGAGAGGGGGCCAGGGGCCTTCCTTACCTTCCATCATCCCCAGTTAGTTGCAGGCCCAGGACAGGGCCTCTGTTCTCCAGCTGAACCATACCCTGGCTGTGGGGGCATCTGTCCTGAGCTTAACTGGTGTATCTCACAATGCAAAGACATGCAGTCTGGCCAGACAGGTAGGCAGCAGTGACCCTGAGGAGGCCTTGCCTGCAGGGTCTTTGCCCCGGCATTTGGTGGTCACACAGTTCTCTGAGACCCAGGGCCTCAGCTGTTTACCAGTATTACTGAGCTCAGCATTTGGGGAGGGAGCTCTGAAGTGTCTGGGGAGGTACCACTGTGCGTAGGGTCAGGCATCTCCATACGTACCTCAGCGGGGGCAGGGCCCGCCCGCATCCCAGCTGTGGGCCTGCCGGTCTGGTCGGGCACCTACTACAAACTGCAGTGGGGTGGAGGCTGCTGGAGGTCAGAGTGACATGAGCGCAGGGGCTCAAACAGTTCTGACTCAGGGCCTGGAGACAAGTCCCATGTGGGCCCGGGGCCGGAGGTCCCCATCCTCCTCATCCTCCTTGTTGGTCCACTCAGGCCCAGCCCAGAGCTCTGTTCCCTGTCCCTGGCTTTCTGTGGTCCCCTGAGTGGTCGGAAGGAGGGAGAATGGCAGGGCATGAGTTACTGGAAGCCAGGACTGCTGGGGTTGCTGACCAGGGAGCTACAAGAGTGATGCTCAGCTCTGGCTCGTTCTACCTTACCCCTCCTGCCTGCTGGAGAACTGCACACCCCACCCCCTGGCCCGAGGACCTGCACTCCCCATCCCACTGTCTTCTCCTTCCCTGTGCCCAAAACAAGGACCTCACTGCCCGCCTTCTCCTCCCACCAACCCACTTGGGCCAGGTAGGGTGAGGCCAGATTGCTCTCGGCCCACAAATGGGCAATGGTCAATATGTGAATCAAGCTCCTTTCTATAGCTACTGTCTGATGTGCATGTGTGTATGTGCAGTGCATGTGTGTGCACACACACATGTGTACCCGTGTGTGTAAAGGAAAGGATTTGGGCTGGGGAGCGAAAGATAATGTGAAACTGTTCGTGGACTCTCTGGTGAGGGGTGGGCAGAACTCGCTGCTACTGGAGTTCTTGGGTTCTCCGTGATGTTCACCCTGGGGCTGGCCCACTGCTTCCTGAATGTTTTTGTTATTCTTTATTTTTCTATTTTATTTTTTTAACAAACTGCTGTTTTTATATACCTGGAATTTGTTGTTGGCTTCAGAGACAGTGGTTAAAGAGCAGGGTCCCAAGGACTGGAAGGTCTGGTGTCTGCCCTCCTGCCCCACAACTCAATTGGGCCTTGCTCAGTGACCTCAGTCAAGGCCATGATGTCAAGGGCCATGTCCCCAAGCAGAGGTGGAGAAGGGGACACTGAGGTGAGCAAAGATGGGAGGGGTATCCACTGCAGGCTACTGGATGCTGGGCAGGAGGCAAGTCATCAGACCCTCCCAGCCCCCTTCATTCTGTGCCCTCTGCCCCTCTACTGCGGGGCAGTGGTGCCAGCGCCCACCTCCCCAACATGTGAAGACAGTGATGGGTACATGCCCACGCCCCCACTCCTCCTTTAGTCATTTGTTGAGGCTGCCACCCGGCAGGGACATAAAAAGGAACAGCCTCGTATTTTTCTGTGAAATGTTCTAATGAACTCATGTTGTTGCTGGTTGTCCTGGCATCGCACACACTGTATGTACATACTGGCAATGATGTCAAATGTAATTTATTTTAACATTTTTACAATAAAACATGAGGTGGACAGGACAGCTTGGTGTGTGCTGTGTGTGGGGCAGGGCAGAGAGGGGTTGGCTTGTGGCCTCTGAGCAGCAGGGGACCCTGGGAGCATCCACAGAGAGTAGGGAGGACTAAGGATGGTCTGGAGGGGAGGAAAGAACAAAAAGGGATGAAGAGCAGGGAGAGGCAGGCCTCTGGGGGAGGTAAGGATGCGGGAGGAGCATTGCAGTAAAGGTTTGAGATCAGGAGGGAGTCAAAGGAGCAAGGGGAGAGGCAGGGCGATCATGGCAAATGGGTGTCACTCACCACTTTGTCAGGCACTAAATGCTTGCACTGGATGATACGTGAGTAGACTCATTTGACCTGGCAACAGCCCTATGAGGCGGGCAGTACATCTCTATTTTATAGATGAGGAAACAGGCACAGAGAGATTGCCTTGCACAAAATCTCAGTAAAAATAGGAAGACTAGATTCAAACCCAGGCAGCCCAGCTCCTGTCTGTTCCCTCCGCCACCGTGATGAGATGGAACACACCTCCTGTGGTTTTCTGGCACACCCAACATCTCTGGAAAGGACTCCTGTCTCCAGGTAGGTGACCAGAGAACTTTGGCAAAGCTTAGGCCTTCTGAACTCGAGGGGTGGGCAGGAGATGTAGAGGCTGGGCGTGGGTACAGTGGACTGGAAAGAATGTGAAGGAAGAATGGTGCCAGGCTCAGCTGGGCGTCTGTCTCCATCTGTCTAAAGGGAGGCTTTGTCAGGCTTCAACTGGGGACTGGCCCCTTCTATGACCATTTTCATGAGGGCATGGATGTATGGATGTGTTTACAAAGGATTATATGTATTTACCAGCCAATTATCTAACGATGCCATCCCTCCCTCTCTGCCAACATCACATTTCCTCCCTCTTGCTGTCTCTGCTCCCCCCCACCACCCTTCTCCCGCCCCCACCACACACAGGTCCAAAGTTCTCTGGTTTGGCTTTAACCACTTTCATCCTCAAGGCAATCACAGTTCCTTAACCCTGTAAGCCCCACCTTTATTCAGCACTTGGCCTGTTCACAAAGCCCTTTGACAAACACAGCCCAGGTTTTTTGGCCCATCTACAGTAGAGACCAGAGCTTGGGCACCCACTCTCTGTGTGTTTCCTCATCTATGAGGGCACCCAACTGGACTGAGGGAGTTTTGCAGAACTGTGCTCACAGATGATAAAGCACAAACTGAAGATTGGGTGGAGGTGCAGCCTTGGGTCACTGTGGCCAGGGTTAGTCAGAATCTTGCTGAGTACGAGGGGGGAGGTGGGGAAGGTGGGGCAGCAGCTAGTGCAAAGGGTGGGGCCCAGGAGGCCCCAAGTTCCCGAAGGGTCATGAACAGGGGACGGGTGCCATGTGAGGGCATGGGGAGCCTCCCATCACAGTCTGGGGAGCTGTAGGGTGGATGGGAGTGGGGACAGTGGAGGAGGCTGGCAAGTAGGTCCCAGATAGGTGGGAAGTCACTGGAGATAACACTGGCAGGGAAATCCTGTTAGTCATTGATGTATTTTTGTTTTGGATACTGAGTCTCACTGTTGCCCAGGCTAAAGTGCAGTAGCATGATCTCAGCTCACTGCACTGCAGCCTCTGCCTCCTGGGTTCAAGTGATTCTCATGCCTCAGCTTCCCAAGTAGCTGGGACTACAGGTGTGAGCCACCACACCTGGCTAATTTTTGTATTTTTTTTTTTTTATTCTTTACTGTTTATTCTAATCCTGCTATCAGTCTGCCTCCTAACACTAGCCTCAACAACAGGCTTTAAATCCAAAGACTTATATAAAAATTTGCCAACAAGTCAAAAAGAACCTTTATTAATTTTTATAACTGCCTCTTATGCTTTCTTGCCAGATGCCTTTGGAGAAGGTGCTTTCTGGAGTGGAGNCCAGTGTGACCCAGGAAAGCAAAAATGCTGGACACTGGTGGAAATTATTAACTTTCAAAGTAAAACAAAGTGATTGAGTCAATGGAGTTAACAACTCATCCATCTAAATAGGTCTTTATTTTATTTATTTATTTTTTTTAAATGGGGTTTCACCATTTTGGTCAGGCTGGTCTTGAACTCCCGACCTCAGGTGATCCGCCCGCCTTGGCCTCCAAAGTGCTTGGATTACAGGCGTGAGCCACCACGTCTGGCCGGGGTCTAGCTTTTTGACCCTTCTGAGCTTCAGGAGCAGGCGCTGCCTTCTGGCCTGCGGCTTTCCGGGCAGGAGCTTTCTGGGCTGGAGCCTTCTTGCCCGCAGCAGTCATCTTTTTTGCTGGAACTCTAGCAGCAGCTGCGGCAGCAGTACCATTAGCAGCAGGTGGTTTTTTGGAAGAAGCTTTCAGGAGAGCTGCCTTTTGAAGCTTCTTAACTTCATTCTTGATTATTCTGTTCCTCATTTTCTTTGCCTTCATAACTTTAAAATGATCACAATCTGTCATGTTGGCTTTCCTTTCTCTGGCTTCAATCTTCTTGGCCCATCGTGTGGCTGCCCATTTTGTACTGATGTCTGCCTTCTGCCGGTCTTGTTGGACATAATTCTGGTGGGCACTGTGTGGAAACTTGAGGATGAAATCAGTGAGCTGCATGCATTTGAAAGCCATGGCCCGTCTCCTCGCTTTAGTGCAAGGCCCATCATCCAAAGTCCTGTTCTGATCAGTAACATCTACAATCACGACCAGTTTTCCTGCATGAGGTCCAAAGGAGATGTAGGCCACCTGGCCAACCTCCAAGAAGCATCTGAACACCACTGTGTTAGGCAAGAAGACAATTTTTGCAGTTTTTAAAGAGACAGGGTTTCACCATGTTGGCCAGGCTGGTCTCGAACACCTGACCTTGGGTGATCCGCTCACCTTGGCCTCCCAAAGTGCTGGCATTACAGGTGTAATCCACAGCGTCCAGCTGTCATTGATGTATTATTTTTAATGCAGGGCAGAGAGAATTGGATAGGCGAGGCCTGCTGAGGCACTGGAGCCCTCATGGAGGCAGCTCTCCTCCTCCTGTGGGCTCTGTTCCCAGCAGGCTTCTCCGCCGTCCTAGTAAACCAGCACCTGCTCTCCACCAGCATCACCTGGACTCTCCATCATTTGTTCCACTAATGTTTACTGAGCACCTACTATGTACTATTTTTCTCATTTTACAATGAGGAAATTGAGACAAATACAGGATTTTTTCTTTTCTTTTTTTGAAACAGAATTTCACTCTTGTTGTCCAGGCTGGAGTGCAATGGTGCGATCGCGGCTCACCACAACCTCCACCTCCCTGGTTCGAGTGATTCTCCTTCCTCAGCTTCCTGAGTAGCTGGTATCACAGGCGTGAGCCACCACACCCGGCTAATTTTGTATTTTTAATAGAGACGGGGTTTCTCCATGTTGGTCGGGCTGGTCTCAAACTCCCGACCTCAGGCGATCTGACTGCCTCAGCCTCCCAAAGTGCTGGGATTACAGGCATGAGCCATTATGTGCCCAGCTAGGATTTTTTTCCAAGCGGAAACAACCTTATTTTTTTTTTTTTTTTTTGGGACAGAGTTTCGCTCTTGTTACCCAGGTTGGAGTGCAATGGCGCGATCTCGGCTCACCGCAACCTCCGCCTCCTGGGCTCAGGCAATTCTCCTGCCTCAGCCTCCTGAGTAGCTGGGATTACAGGCACGCATCACCATGCCCAGCTAATTTTTTGTATTTTTTTTTTTATAGAGATGGGGTTTCACCATGTTGACCAGGATGGTCTCGATCTCTTGACCTCGTGATCCACCCGCCTCGGCCTCCCAAAGTGCTGGGATTACAGGCTTGAGCCACCGCGCCCGGCGGAAACAACTATTAAATGGCAGCAAAGCAGTTTCCCTGACTTGCATTCCCATTACTCATTCTACCCTCCAAGTTTCTGATCTGACAGGGGAGACAACCTCAGAACCCAGAGTCTGATTGAGATGGGAGACAGTGTCTCCCCTCAAGGAGTCTAATCTGATGGGGAGGGGAACACAAAGACCGTCAGGGTCCCAACCGGGCTTCTGACCTCCTGAATGACCCTGGAGGAGGCATTTAGCTCCCTGCCAGAGGTGATGAAGAGAAACCAGGACATCTGGGCTTCACCTTCTGACTGTAAAGAGGCAGGCAAGATCATCAGCCACTACTGCATCTGAAGCTCTCATAAGCCTGGGGTAGAATGGCGGGGAAGGGAAGGACAGGCAGGCTGGGCTGCACAGCTCTGGGTGGGGCCCCCAGAAATGAGGCCCCTGAGGTTTGGTCTTAAGCTCTGCCCTTCAGCTCTCCATTCTTGAAATAACAGGTTTCTAGTTTCCAGATTCATGCACAACTAGTCCAGGAACCAGATGACAACTTGTGAATTGCCAGGATGTGTTTGTGTAACACAGTGAAAACCCCTGCCTAAAATCTCTCCCCGCCTATCCACTGTGGCCACATCACCAGGGTCCAGGTCACCTGGCCCCTCACGTAGATCCCCACAACAGCACAGGGTCTGGCACCTGGTAGGGGGTCCACAGATATTTGAATGAATGAATGAATGAATAAGCCCCAGCAGCTGGTATCCCTGCCTCTAATACTGACTCCCTTTTCACCTGGCCATTACTGTAACCAGCAGCCTAAACTCAAACCCGATCCCTTTCTCTTCTGTTTTAAACTCCTCTGGGGCTCCCCATTGCTCTTCTGCTCCCCACCTCTCTCTCCAGCCTCCTCTCACTCCTTTCCCACCTCTCTGGGCTCCAGCCACTTTGCCCTTGCTCTTTCCTCTGCCCTGACGCTCTTCCTCTTTCTCTCCTGGGTAAGTCCTGAGACCTAGTGGGATTAGATATGGAGATCAGCTTCTCTGGGAAGACTTCCACGATTACCCGTAGCCCTCCGGGACTTGGCCAGGCGCCCTTCCTCTGTGCTCCAGAGCCCCTCCCTCAGCAAGACGCCTCTGTCCCACCGAGCTCCTCTGATGTACCAGCTCCCTGCCTCCTGGTTTCATGCCTCCTCTCCTGACTGGGAGCCGCTAAAGTGCACAGGTAGTGGTCTGTTCACCTTCACATTCCTTCCCAGGAGCCCAGTGTGGAGAAGGGCTCAGCTTTTCCATGTTTACTAAGCGGAGGGTAGATGAACTGAGGCCTGGCCCCTCCCACTGGTAATTTAGTCCCTCTGTTCCTGGGGCAGAGGCCAAATCAGGGGGCAAGGCTTGTTCCACAAGGGCGAGTCCCCACAAGGCCAGGCGGATGATCTTAAGGGCCCTTGTCGCAGGCTGAGTTGGCCTGGTGAGTCACCTTACCTCGTGCCAAGTCACCTGAATCTGCAGGGCAGGACTGGAATACAGCACACCTTATTTCTCCCCACCCAGGGAGCACTGTCGTTGGCACCCCCTTTTCCACTTGCCTCACCACCCCATCTTCACCGCTTACTGTTCCCAAATGATTCCGGGAGCTGGGCCTCCCACCCCAGCAGCTCCCCAGTCCCCATGGTTCCCCCAGGAATACCTCTGCTCCCAGCAACCCTCCTCACGGGGCCCAGTCTTCCAGTTCATAAAGCCCTTTCACACTCATTCCTGGGTGGGATTGCCAATAGCAGGGAGCCAGGTACAATATTTTACAGGCCTCAATTTAAGGGCCTTTTCCAAATGAGTTAATAAACGTTTTGGTTTGGTTTTCCAGGAAAACAAAGCCTAAGGCTAGAACTGGGAGATGGTCAAAAGAAGTAGCAGAAAGGGATGCAGAAATAAACATGGGAAAACAGGAAAAGGGCATAAATGTGCATTTTTGAGCTGGTTCAACTGCTAGTAACTGGGACTTAATCCCACTAGACCTCCCCTGAAAAACCTACAGAATACGCCTCAGATTTGTCCATCTGAAGGACAGGGACCTTCTGCATTTATCCACCAATTCCACCCTTGTTGGTTAAGGATGTCCTCAGGGAAATTCATCCCCACCCTCCTCTCATACATGCTGGATGCAACAGGTGGTATTATCAAAAGATGACCGCCATAGTATCTCCGGACTCACATTCTTACCTGCAAAATGAACTGGCCACAAGCAGCATCTATTCCCTTTGAATGTGGGCTGCCCCCAGGACTGTTTTGGTCAATGGAATATTACAGAAGTGACTCCTGTGATTTCTGAACCCATGTGTTAAGAAGGCCTGGCAGCTTCCACTTGTGGGTTCTGTTGGAAGCCAGCTGCAATGTAAGAAATCCAAGTACCTTGAGACTCACACTGTGAAGTAGCCCAAACTAGCCCATGGAGATGCCACATAGAGAGAGAATTGACCCTGCTGAGTTGCCATCTTAAACACTCCAGGCCCAGCTGATGCCCTACAGAGTGAAGCCCAGCCAGCCCGCAGATTACAGAATCATGAGCAAAATAAATGATTGCTGTCATAATCCCTGGAAGTTTGGGGGTGGTTTGTTACATCGCAATCGATAATTGGGACACTGGCTGGGCTTGCCCTGAGTTATGTGACCTTTGCTGGGTTTTGGAGAAAGCCTGGAGATAGAAAGATAAGGAGACACCTGGGCACTCTGAGGTGGCACTACAGCAGTGGCGAAATGCCAAGTGGACTGAGGGATTGGGCCCCCTGGCACCTATTTAGCATCTACTACCTGGAAACTAAAACTCTTTGCCCTCGAACACAATAATTGGCAGAGCTGAGACCAAACGCCACCGGGTCCTCTAACTCTTCACCTGGGACTCTTTTCCTTATGCAACATCAAAGTTTGTACCTTCGAGTTATCAAAGCCCCTTCTACTTTAGGGTCTCTAGCTCTCCCTGCTATGTTTAAACAGTATTGGGGGCCTGGGGTCTGCTACTGTCCAGTTGCATGACCTTAATGGCCACATCTACCACTGACAGGATACTTACAGGCACTGCCCAGGATACTTTAGGCACATGATCTGTAATCCCACAACAGTGTTATTACCCCATTTGGAAGCTGAGGCTCACAGTGGTTATACAACAACTAGAGGTGGAGCCTGGGTTTTAAGCTAAGGATCCAAGGCCTGTGCTATTAACTGCCATGTAAGCTGGCCAGGGCAAAGCTCTCCTGCTCAAGCACAAGAGTGTACAGAGAGGGTGCCCTGGCTGCAGCTCCAGCCACTCCCCAGAGTCTGCCCTCCTCATCGCCAAGACCAGTGAGGCGGACCGATCAGCAGATCCCAGCCATGCAGGGACTACCCAAGAATCAGCAGGGGATTTATGGGCTCTGCCTTGGGAAGATTCTGATTCAGAAGGTTCTGGGGTAAAGCCCGGAAATACCCAGGTTCTGGGAACACCCGTCTGGAGTTCTCAAAGTTCAGGTCTCTCCGGGAAGCTGGGCTTCCCGAATCCCTGCCAATTCATCCCCACCTGTTTTCATTCTGCATTGGAATCTGTGTTGACATCAATTATGTAACATTTCCTCCTCCTTCTTTGATTCCTACACCTGCGGCTCTGGCCAGCTGAGATGCTCAGCTTTGGGTGTTGACATCACACATTATTTAACTCGGATGACCTGTATTTGTTGAGCCTCTCCTAGGTAGCCTAGAGCACCTGATGTTGGTGACAGAGGGCAAATGAACAGCTACCTGGCAGTCAGGCCCAGAGCAGTTAGACGCCTGTCTCTTCCTATCAGCTCAGAGTCCTACCCTCAGCAGTTCACTCCAGGGGAAATGTTCTGATCCAGGGGCCTGGAACCCATTTATACCAGCTTATGGGAGCTGGTGGTTAACTTTTCAGAAATTTAAAAAGCCACTATTAAAAATTAAATTATAGAAGCCGGGCACAGTGACTCACACCTGTAATCCCAGCACTTTGGGAGGCCGAGGCGGGTGGACCACCTGAGGTCAGGAGTTCGAGACCAGCCTGACCAACATGGAGAAAACTTGTCTCTAAAAAAAAAAAATTAAATTATATAAGTATGCAATTAGATTGTATTAAGAACAAAGGTTATAATTATGTAAAATTCATTACCTCTTAATTATTTTGCATCTTACTATCATCCATGCTTTTGAGGTGATTTTCCGTCTTCTATAGGTATAGGGAAATAGTATATAATGGTATGCTATTGTGTTTCCAACTTCATGTTTTGTGACATCATATTGGCAGCTAAAAATTGCCCATAGTACAAGCGTTTACATCATGGAAATGGGCGAACACTACAAAATAGGGATCTCTGCTCTCCAGAGAACCAGATATTAAACATTCGTGAGCACATCACTGCACTGACCTCCCCTGGAATGACTGTGCAGGCTGGGTAGGGTGGGGGACAGTAAGGTTCTGTCCGCCCTGGAAAGAAAGAAGCAGTCTCTGAATTTCAGGGAGAATGTAATTCATGAAATTGTCACTTGTACTTCCTTGGACACCTCAGACCATTGCTGATGAGGGATGAAGATTTGAGGCCTGTAGGAGCTAACTGTAGCGGTAAGAGTGGGCAAATTCCGTGTGTACTTGCCCCTGAATGTACATAGAAGCTCTTGGATCATGGTCCAAACTGGAGGCTGAAAGGGACTTCTGCCTTCAGCTGGAGATTTGAGACTGCCCAGAGCCTAGTCCACGAGGTGCCTTGCACTCTGCTGAACTGCACCATGGCTTCAGACAAGTCTTCATGTCCCGGGTCTCTTTATAGTTAAAGGGGAGATCCTCTCAGCAAAGACTAGGTTCTGGCAACTGGATGAAAGCTATTGAGTGGTTCAAATTCAGACTAATGCTTTGCAAAGATCATATCACTGAGCAGAAACACACAGCCTGACGTGTAGGATAGCGTGCCGGAGGCAAGGAGGGAACACAGGAGGGAATCTAAGGTCTTCCAGAAATTCCCTGCCCTCAAATGCAAAGGAAGGGATGCCTCTCTACAGGATGTCCATGGCCCCAGTCAGAAGTGGCTACTACAGAGGTCCAGGGCACCTCAGTCTCACCCCACAAGCCAGCCATAGTACAAACCCAACCCGTCAGGGCAGGCATCATTCTGCAGACCATTGGACCTGCTCCCGGCATCTGAGCCACATGTGGTGCTCTGCCTCTACCAATTAAAGCTCTTAATTGAGCACTTACTTTTTGACAGTCTCTGTGCCTAGCACTATACAAGGGGGCCCAAGGAAAACATTCCTTTTTTTTTTGTTCGCTTCCACTCTCACATTCATGCTTGTGTGTGTGTGTCTGTGTGTCTGTGTTTGTGGCAGGAGGTGGAGGAAGGCATTGTGTAGGGTTGGAATCAGGGACCCTTAATGACCCACAGAGAACTACAGTGTGTTAGTTCAGGTTCTCCAAGAAGCAGATGTCACGGCTAGATTAAACCCGAGAGGATTGCACTGAGGAAAACACCTATGAGAGAGAGGCTGGGAACGCTGCCTACCCATCATGCAAGTTCTATCCCAGTGCCTGTGAGAGGGAGGCGCTCAGGTGGAAGTAGTCCAGACTGCCATGCAGGCAAAGGAAAGTTAGGCAAGGCTGTCGGGGAATCTTAGAGCCAAAGGGGCTCAGACAGGTCTCCTGGGAATCGACCTGCTTTGCTACTCCTGCTGCACTCCATTCCTGGCAGGGAGCAGCCCACAGTCTGGGCACAAACTTGGCAATGGATTGGAGGCCACAGGGAAGACACTTTTCAGCCTTCAGTCCCAGGACTTTCAAGGGGATGCTGATCCAGTAGAGGTCCTGGATTTCCTTGAGATTTCCTGCTGTATCCTGATCATAAACTCTCTTCTTTCCTTGAGCTAGTGAAAGTGATCACTACATAATGTGTCCTCATTGTATCATCCCCAATTCTCAGTCCTAGAGACCCTGCCTGCAGAAGAGGCACCCCAAGACGTGCATGGGAAGTATTTTCTTCAAGTCCCAACTCCACTGAGTGGCCTGGTTCTACACTAACCTTCTAGAAGGATTTACTTGGTAGTCCCCACCCTCCCAGGTTTTCTTGTCTGCTCTTCTCTGCCTGCCAGGTAACTTCACATCTGCAGCTGCTAACGTGTTCTCTAGATGTTTTATGGGTGTTTGTTCCATCTTCCCAGTGAGAGGGGAGGGGAGGAGTTGTTCTTGGACTGCCTCAAATTTCAGTCCCTTTCCTGGCTGCATGACTCAGGCAAGTCACTTCACCTATCCGAGCCTCCATTTCTTCATTGGAGAAATGGGGATTCTACCCGCCTCAAAGGTGAGAGTGCATGGCATCTCATTTCAAATATCTTCCCAGGTCCTATTTTTGGTCTATCTTGGTTCAAGTTTCCTCTCCTAGTCAGCTTTGCCAAGGTGGGTCACATGGTTCAAAGACAGCTACCTAGGCTGACCTGTCTTCAGCAGGGATTGAGGGTAGGGAACACATCTCAAATATATCCACCACACTCACCACCTTCTCTCCCTCCCACTCCACTTTCATTCATGGATGCCTTCAACAAATATTTACCAAGTATCTTCAGAAAGGGCACTGAGAGTTTGAAGGCAGAGGAACCAGGCCCAAACTTGTGTCTTTGGGGAAGGCACTGCCCTTCTATGGGCCTCAGGGTCCTCTGTGACATGATGGAGGCCACATTTCAACTATATCAAAGGTTCTCAACCCTGGGAGAACATCAGAATCATCTAGGGAGTTTTAAAATCAATGCTAAAAGCCAGCCTCATCCCCATCCCTACCCCTGCAAAGATTCTGGTTTCATTGGTTGGAGTGGGGTCTAGATGACACACTTAGAAAAACCCCAGTTGATTCTAATATGCAACCAGGGTTGAGGACCATTGGATTGAAGTTGAATCATTAGATTTTTGTTAATAATTGAATGGCTAAAATGGTGCTTAGCCTGCAAAAAGTGCTCAGTAGATGTTCCTGGAAGGAATGAACTCCCTTCAGCTGTAACATTGTGCTCTGAGTGGATGGGGTACTGGGGAGCTCCAGGGTTTTCTCAAAACCAGGGGCAGAAAGACACTGGAGGAAGGAGGAACACTGCCAATTAAGGAGGAATCTCAGAGTGGTTCTTCCTTAGACATGGACCAAGCTGGATTCTCCAACTCTTCTGATACTGCCAGTATGGGAGCTTGGAGGCTGGAGGACTGCCCTGAAGCAGGGGTGAGGCTTGAGGGTCTGAAATCCAGCATGAGATCCCCCTACTCAATAGCCCTGTG
>NW_016107861.1:366696-392279 GCF_001604975.1 Cebus imitator
TTCTTTCTTTTTTTTTTTTTTTTTTTTTTTAGACAGAGTTTTGTTCTTGTTGCCCAGGCTAGAGTGCAATGGCATGATCTCAGCTCACCACAACCCCACCTCCAGGAGAACCTTAAGCGATTCTCCTGCCTCAGCCTCCTGAGTAGCTGTGATTACAGGCATGTGCCACCACATCTGGCTAATTTTGTATTTTTAGTAGAGACAGGGTTTCTCTATGTGGTCAGGCTGGTATCGAACTCCTGACCTCAGGTGATCCTCCCACCTCAGCCTCCCAGAGTGCTAGAATTACAGGCATGAGCCACCATGCCCAGCCTGAGTGGCCAGATTTTCACCTGCAAAGTAGGAATACATATTTCTCCTTTACTAGATTCTGGGAAGGTGGAGAGAGACAAAGGATTGGAAAGCACTGTGGGAATGGAAGAGGTTATTCCTGTTAGGCTGAATCCCTGGTAAATCCCAGATATATGGCTGCCTGGAGTTTCCCTAAGGGGGAAGGAGAGAGAGGCACTACATTGTCCAGATCTGACTTAGAAAGTGACCGCGGTCTAGTCACAGTTCTCCCTGGAACTTCAAGGAGTCACCCATTCCCAGGAGGGAAGGAATGACGATAAAGTACACATTGCCCCACTTAATCCCAAAGTCCATACCTCTTAATAGTGTTGACTCAGGGATTAAGTTTCAGGATGAATTTTGGAGTGGATACCGTCAATCAAGCCTTGGCACATGGCAAGAGAGGAAGAGACAGTGGCCAGGCAGGCCTCGGTTCTCTTGAGATTTGTGTCTTAACATTGACCTTCACCTTTTATAACTAATCGGTTTATTGGCACTCAAAGAGCCTTGACCCATCTAGGCACAGAGAACATGCAAAAGCCTATAAGTGCAAAAGACCCTGCTGTGCCCCTCACTTTGCCCTGAATATCCAACAACATCTCACTGAGGTATTGAAATCCCAGTCATTGAAAGTGCTCAGGCAAAGCGTAGGTGTCTACCTATGGAAATGTTGACAAGTTGCCCGACTCGACCATGTGATTCCAAATTTTCACAATGAGCAGTGAGAGCGATATTTTAAGATTGTTTTTTCTCCTTCTTGGCACCTGGTGCCCCATGCCTGACACTTGGTCCCTGGCAAGGAAGCCTGTATTCCTGGGGATGGGAGTGGAGCAGTGTGCAGTAAACAAAGAGTACAAGAAAGTTCCTTCTGCCCCCTCCCCACCTCAGCACACACACATCTCCATGGCAGGAGAGCGGTGTGGGTGTGGGAACAATGGGAACCTATGAGTCATGGGGATAATGCAAGGCAGGATAATGTTTCTCCAAAAAGGCTCCCTCCAGCCATGTCCGGAGGAGCTGACGTAGACAGCTGATAGGCTGTGACATCTGAAATGACCCTTAATTCTGGGCAGTCACTTGCCTTGCTGTGAATGACCTAGGTTTTCTTTTTATCTTTTAATTCAACTTTTATTTTTAGCAAAATGATATATAAAAATACCTTCAGAAAGCTGAATAATACTACCTGGATTGCAATGGAAAATAGCAGATGCCTGCCTCACCTTTCGCCAACCCCAGTCCCCAGAGGCGGCCTCTTTTGGACTTTCAAGTTATTTCTTTTTATTTTTCAAAATATCATCTGACTGTTTTTTCTTATTCCATGATTATTTTTCTCATCCCATTTAGTTAGTATGGATTATCTTCCTACAACAAAAGGTGAGGATTATCCCCTCTCCACTGCAACACACATCCTTTGCCTATCCTCCTAATATAGCAAGATCTCAATGTATGGTTAAATCTCAATTTGGTGTTTACATTATTGTGAATGCATAAATATTACATAAGGTTCTTACATTGCCCTTTCTTCCTTGCATGACATTTGTTTTCCATGTGTTTTCTTGGTTTTGTATTTTCCTAGCACGAGTTGCTCCCAAACTCCCTGCTATAGCTGTAAAGCTCCTTTCAAATAGGTTATCTATTAGTCCCATTTGTGTTCTTGCCAACATCTCTTCCAGGGCTGATCATCTTTCTGCTCCTGGGTGTAAGGTTGCTCTCTAGGTGTGCTGCATACCTACTACCCTGGAGCATTGCTTCCCCATTAATTGGGAATTCCTCTTGCCTCTATCCTACATTGGAGCATCTTTTTTTTTAATCCAATGCCATCTGCCTTTTCTTGTTTACTTCCTTGTTTGGTGAAATGCTTTCTTCAATAAATGCTTCAATGCTTCCTGAGAAATGGTGAAAGGAAGATAAAATTTTTGAGACCTTATATGTCTAAAAATATCTTTTTTCTACCCTCAAGCTTGATTGATAGTTTGGCTGGGTATCTAAATTTAGGCTTAAAATTTTTTTTCTTTCTTTTATTTTTTTTTTTTGAGACAGAGTCTTACTCCATCACCAGGCACCAGACTGGAGTGCAGTGGCACGACCTCGGCTCACTGCAACCTCTGCCTCGTGGTTCAAGAAAAAATTTTTTTTTGTTCAAAATTTTGAGGTTTTTCCTTTGTCTTCCAGCTTCCTTTATGGCTGTGGAGAAGTTCAGTGACATACTAATCCCTGGGCCTTTGTATGTGACCTGTTTTTTTTCTCTCTCTCTCTCTCTCTCTCCATTCTTTAGAATGTCTTTATTTCCAGTGCATTGGTTGGTATATTTTTCCATTCACCATGCTGGTCCTTGGAGCTCCACTTCAATCGAGAAGCTCATGCCCTTTGCTCCTTTCTGGGCCTCTTAAGTTTTATCTTTTTGAGTGGGACCACTTGGATTGGTCTCCTAGCTTTCTAATTGTTGTTTTTTGTCTTCTTCTCCTACTTTTGAGAGGATTTTCTAATTTTTATTTCTCAACCCTCTAATTGATTTTTTTTTTAAATCTTCTACCAGCTTTGTGCAGTGGCAGTATTGTAGCCAATGAGGTTTATCCGAGGCGTGATTATTGCTAATTGAAAACTTTTCCCAATACCCTCCCCATGATGACTTGAAATATAGTTGGCATTGGCAATTTTTGACAGTCTCTACGGAGACTGAATTAAAAAAAAATTCTTCTACTTTATTTTCATTTTGTTTCCTTTTTTTCTCAACTTTTCATTAAGAGAATTGCAAATATACAGAAAAGTTGAAAAAATAGTATACTTAAATGATAATATAAACGATACTTCAATAAAATAGTATACTTTTCCTCTCTATCTAGGTTAGTGCTGTTCAGTAGAAATACAATGTGAGCCACACACATAATTTTAAAGTTTCTAGTAGCCACATTAACAAAGTAAAAAGAAACAGCTGATATTAACTTAAAATATATACTGTTTACGTTAAAATATTATTTCTACATGAAATGAATTTTATTTATTTATTTATTCATTTTGAGATGGAATTTCATTCTTGTTGCCAAGGCTGGAGTGCAATGGCACAGTCTTGGCTCACTGCAACCTCCGCCTCCTAGGTTCAAGTGATTCTCCTGTCTGAGCCTCCCAAGTAGCTGGGATTACAGGCACATGTCACCAAGCCTGGCTAATTTTTGTATTTTCAGCAGAGACAGGGTTTCATCATATTTGTCAGGCTGGTCTCGAACTCCTGACCTCAGGTAATCCAGACACCTCAGCCTCCCAAATGCTGGGATTACAGGCGTGAGCCCCTGCACCCAGTCATAAAATTATTAATGAGATATTTTACATTCCTTTTCTATACCAAGCCTTTAAAATCTAGTGTGTATTTTGTAGTCACAGTACGTCTCAGTGCAGATGATGTCAAGTGTTAGTAGCCACAAGTGACTAGTAGCTACTGTGTTAGACAGTGTGAAACAAGAATGAACAATTAATTATATATCGATATACTGCATGCACACTTTGGCAGAACTATTTCAAAGAAATTTGTAGACAACATTATTCTCTTTTTATTAGTTTTTTTTTTTTTATTTCAATAGCTTTTAGGGTTCAAATAGTTTTCGGTTACATGGATGAACTATATACAGAAGCAAATTCTGAGATTTTAGTGCACCCTAGAACACATTATTCTTGAGTGTTAAATACTTTAGTCTGCAGATCCTAAGAGTAAGGACATTCTACTATGTTATCATACCACGATTATCACGCCTAAGAAAATTAACAGTGATTTTCTAATATCTTTAAAATTCATATTTAAATTTCCTAAATTGTGCCCAAATTATCTTCTGTAACTGGTCTATTTGAACTGGGATCTTATCTGATTCCATTTGGTTGTTAGGTCTCCATAGTCTTTCTAAAATCTATCATAGTCTTCCTATCTTTCTGTTTCCCCATAGCATTGGCTTTTTAAAGATATAGGCAAGTTGTTTTGTAGAATGTCCTATATTCTGATTGTAGGATGTCCTTTATCTGATTGTTTCCTCATGGTGTTATTAATTTCTCTACTACTGTGTTTACTAGAGACTGGAAGTTAGATGGTGGTTAGATTCAGACTAAATATTTTTAGCAAGGATACTACATAGGTTGCTATCGTTTTAAATTTTCTTTTTTTTTTTTTTTTTTTTTGACAGAGTCTCATTCTGTCACCTAGGCTGGAGTGCAGTGGCGCGATCTCTGCTCACTGCAACCTTCACCTCTTGGGTTCAAGCAGTTTTCCTGCCTCAGCCTCCCAAGTAGCTAGGATGACAGGCATGTGCCACCATGCCCAGCTACTTTTTGTATTTTTAGTGGAGATGGGGTTTCGCCATGTTGGCCAGGCTGGTCTTGAGCTCCTGACCTCAGGTGATCTGCCCACCTTGGCCTCATAAAGTGCAAGGATTACAGGTGTGAGCCATTGCACCCAACCCATAATTTTAATTTTCAAGAGTGTTTCTTATTTTGTGAACATTACTTTTTTCTCATGGCATTGTATTCTTGTTTCAATGGTTGTGATATTTTTCTGGGAATATTATACAAAAGAGACAAAAGATATATTTGTATATATGTATTCCATTTTCTGTAGCATCTCTGAGTATTTAAAACAATTTTTTCTTGTTTTTTTTTGATTTCCCTTTTTCATAGTGAAGGCTCTCTTGCAATACCTAGTGATACTTGGTTGTCCATTCATACTTAAGGCTGAAGCTCTGATTACAGTTGACCCTTGGACAACATGGGGATTAGGTTGAATGCCCATATTACACAGTATGGTAAGAGGGTGTGATCCCCTTTCTAGAAGTGTACCCTACAGTCACATTCACACCTGTGCAAGATACGGGGTGTATAAGAACGCTCATGTTAGTTGAAAATCCATGTATAACTTTTGACTTCCCCAAAACTTAGCTACTAATAGGCTGTTGGTGACTGGAAACCTTACCAATAACATAAACAATTGATTAACACTTATTTTGTAGTTATATGTGACATATGCTGTATTCTAATAATATAGTAAGCTAGAGAAAAGAGAATGCTATTAAGAAAATCATGAGGGGGGAAAATACATTTACTAAGCGGAAGCGGATCGTCATAAAAGTGTTCATCCTGGCCATCTTCACAGTGAATAGGATGAGGAGGAGGAAGATGTGGGGCTGGCCTTGCTGTCTCAGAGGTGGGAGAAGATCCATGTATAAGTGGATGTTATGTGTGGAACAAACATAATTCAACCTGTGTTGTTTAAGAGTCGACTGCATGTGAACAGGGCTGGTACCCAGTAAACTTGGTGGCCAGCCGACTTTTTCATTGAGAACCCCCTGAATGTCAGCATCTATAGTTATTTTCTCTTGAGTCAATTTCCCAATAATTTGCTGAGTCCCCCAGATTTGCTCAGAGATGTAAATCAGTTCCAATGTTTTGATGCTGTGTGGGTAAGGGCTTGAGGAAGCTGCTGTTCCCCGTGCAGACTTGCACGGAATTTCTAGCCTCACCTGTGTTAACCTCTCCATAAACCAGCCCATTTTCTGCTGTGTTAGAGAAGGCTTTGCAAGAAGTAGAGGGGATCTGGGGAGGGAGCCATTGCCAGCGCAAGCTGGGAGGAGCTGCCCAGACAGCCCACAGGGCACAAGCCCCCAGAATCTGCTGGTGTTGCTTTTGGCCTTTTCAGAGTCAGACAATCTGGTGGGAAAGAGCACCTGAGCCACCCCAACTGCTGCTGCCAGCTGGTTACCTGACTCTGGGGACCACCCCTGGTGCTGGCCCAGGAACGGGTCATGAAAACACAGCCAGCTGCCCACCCCAGCCTGGCCTCTCCCCAGCTGCAAGGGTGGCAGTGGTAGCTGCTGACAAGTGTGAGGCGTGGAAACCTGCCTCTTCTTGAGCCTGTCCTATCAGCCTGCTGGGAACCCTCCTGGAACCCAGCACGTGGTGTGATGGGGCCGGCCCTCCTTCCATGACTGCAACCCTACACTACCAAAGCCTCTGCAGGCTGAGTTGACATCCTGAAGTTGGCAGGAATAGGGGCAGATTATGGAGCAAGATGGAGCCTGGCCCTGTTGAATTCAGTGAAGGAGGCTAGGACAGCTCAAGGCCAGGAGAAGAAGCCTGGAGATCCCTGGTTCCCAACTTTATATACAAACCCCAGGTCACCCCCTGTGGCAGAGACTAGTTGTTGCCCCCAATATCCATTCTCATATTCTTACATAGTAATTGAATTTTTAGCTGGCTCCCTAGTTAAAGACTGCATTTCTCAGACTCTCTTGCAGCTACATGTGGTCACATGACTAAATTCTGGCAATGAGAAAAGAGCAGATGTGGCATGTGCAAACTTTGGATCGTGCCTTTAAAAGGAAGAGGAGTGCAAATGTGATGGCAGGAGCTGGAACAGTCACTTTGGTCCATATGAAACAGAAGCTATCTGCTGAAGGTGGTCATGCAACAAGGCAGAAGGCTCATGGCTTCCCCCACCACTGAGCTGCCGTATTGTGGACCATCTACTCAGATGTTCACATGAGAGAGAAATGAAAGTGTTTCTTGTTTAAGCCTCTGTATTTTGGGATCTTTTTTTTTTTATATAACAGCCTATTGAGTGTCCTAATAAAAATAGCTCCCCTGTGAAGCCTTATGTGACAGCCTCCCAGTCTAGACAAAGCAGGTGTCACTTCTTGCACCCCTGACCCAGCACTTTTCAGATGAGAAAACAATGACCCAAGGTTACATTTACAGTTAATTTACCATGGAGCCGAGGCCTGAAGCCAGATTCAAAGCATTGGTCTGAATGATGCCCAAGGTTCCTTCACTTTCTAACGTTCTAGGGTTCTCTGTAACCCATTATTCAAGGGGTTTGGCAGGCACCAGTGACCTCGCTGGAGGCACTCATCTCATCAGGACGGAACGGTCTTCCCCACTCCCCACACTCTGGCCACACTGACGTTTCCATTCTACAAACCAGCCATACACTGTTTCACTTCAGGGCCTTTACGTGAGCTGTTCCACAGCCTAAAATATGCTTCTTTCCCCTTTCCACCAAGGTGACCTTTTCAAAGTACAACTCAAGCGACACTTCTTCAGGAAAATCTTACCTGTCAGCTAGCCTGAAAGCTCCAAGAGGGCAGAGACCAGGTCTGGCTTTTACTTATTGTTTGATCCCTGATGCCTGACATGGTGCCACAGTAAACATTTGTGAAATGAATGAATGAATCCACCTGAAAGGCCAGGGCTGTAGCCCCACCTGGAGCTTGGGAAACAGCTGGGCTGACCTCACAAGGGGCCTTCCAAACCCAAGAGTACAGTCTACTAGGACTGATGTTGTAATCCATGTCTTTCCCAGGGGAAAACCCTCATCCCGGGTCCAGGAAGCTCCTAGACAGATGCCTCAGAAACTTTCATATGTATATGAATAACCAGGCTCTGATTCAATAGGTCTGGGCTGACCCAGGATTCTACATTTCTAAGATGCTGCTGGTGTATGAACCACACTTGTGGGTCACATGGCCTTAGAGGGGCCCAGATTCCCTCTAGGAGTCCACCTGTCCACTTCCCTGCTCTGCCTGTGGCCAGAGCCCCAGAGCCTGTCTCCTTAGTCTGGGTCTTTAGTCTGGTAGGCCTTTCAACCTATTAGCCTCCTAGGACAGCATCCAAGATCAAGGCCCAGTCTGTCCACCCCAGAGGCGCCACACCACAAACCTGGCAACTGCACCCTGGATGCCCTGTCCTTGCTGCCAGCCACCGCCTCCTATCCTCTCAAGGCCAATTCTCCGTCTTGGCACTGGTGGCTGCTGTGACACTCTTGGACTGGAGCCACCCCTTTAACTTTGTGTTTTTCCAGGGTTAATTGACTTTCAAACACAAAGACTGTGTGTAGGAAGATTATATCAGAAAAGAGAACATAGGCTTGTCCACAGGGGTCCCGTGTTGTCTGGTGTGCATATGTGTGTGCTGTGTGTCTGTCTGCCCAGGGGGTCCTTGGTGTGGACATCTGGGTATGTCTGTGTGTCTTCCTGGGCCTCTGATTCTAGTGCTCTGAGCTCTGAATTGGGTTGTGTGTGGCATTGGGTGGGGAAGGCAGGAAGGAAGGGCTGGGGCACCAGCAGCTTCATCCCTGAGCTTCTTTTGCCTTCACTGAATAAACATCTTGTTTGTCCACCAGACAGGCAGCATAGCCCCAGGGCATACACGCCTCTCACTGCCCCCCAGGGCTCAGGACTGGCCAGACCTGCACAGGAAGTCTGGCTGAACCATAATCCAGGCGTGGGAAATGCCAAGGCAAGCGGCGCCACGCCAGGCCCGGACACCCGCCTCCCACCCCCACCCTGTTGATGGGACCAGGCAGTGCCCCTGGTGAATGTACCTTCATCACAGCATAGCTCAGAGCCCAGCCTCCTCACCACGCCACCCCTACCTTCTTTGTTCCATCTGGGAGCACAATGGGGCCACTTCAGAGCAGAAGCTCATCTGTGAAATCTGCCTTTCCAGAAGGAGCTCCCAGTCGCAGCCAGGAAGGCTCTGGGGCTCCCTGTAAAATGGAACGCAAGGCTCAGTACACCACCTTCTTCTTTGCTAGAGTCACCTGTGACCAGGTGGAGAGCAAGGGCCCCCGCAGCCTCACGGTCCAAATCCCACCACGCAGGGCCATCTAGCAAAGCCAGGGCAGCTTCACAACAGACTGAACTCCACGTCGCTGGCAGCGTGACTGGCCCTGAGGGATAGGTGATCTTGCCATTTTGAGCCTTAGGGGTTAGAGTTGTCGATGCTGCATCCCTCTGCCTCTGGACCAGGCTGCAAGGAAGAGAGAGAATCAGTCCTGAGTTTAAAGAGTGCTAGGAAAGTGGATTTCATAGCTTTGCTGCTTCTTTAGATCACTCATGAATTCTTCCTTTCTTCCACCTCTCGTTTGAACAGTGTTAATTCTTCTGGTTTTCATAATGTTTATGAATGAATTGGCGTGTTCCTTTTTTTGCAACAGGAAGTAAGTAGGGTCACGAAAGTGACAAAAAGGGTAGTTTCCAAATATTATTGGACTAGAACCCATTTAAGGTCCCTCCTGCCCAGACCCTTGCCCCTCTCCAGTACAAAGGCCCAAACAGGAACCATGGGACAGAACCTTGGAGGATGCTAAGCCCTGCTGGCGCTCAGGGCTCTGGGAGTTAAGTGTGTGTGTCGGCGGGGGGGGGGGGGGTGGGGGTGTTCTTTACTTCTTGGGCTGGCCTCCCATGGGGAGCTTGGATAGCTGGGTGGTCAGCCTCACCATCCTACCTCATCCCATTCCTCCATGCTCTCAGTCACTTTAAGTGCTCCTAGTCCTCAGGATCTGCTTCTTCAGCAGTCGGACCCAGTATCAGAGCCTGGGAGTCTGGGAGGTAACAGCTCCCGGGGTGTGGGGTGCTCACCCCACCCAGTTGCCATGCAGATGAGGATAGGTCAGCAGGTGAGGGCTCTCAGTCTCAGCCTCAGAGGGCGCAACAGGATTCAGAGCCTGTGAGTTCGGGTGAGGCTTGGACCTCACTCTTGGTAGCTCACCCTCAAGGCCTTTCCTGACTGTGCTTGGAGTTTGAGCTGCGCTCTTTGCATTTGTTGAGATTTGGTCTTGAGTACTTTTAAGGCTCTTTTATGAATGTCTGTGTGTGGATGTGAATACATTTCCATGACACAGAGAAAGGAAGAGAGAGGCAGAAAGACAGTGGCAGCAAGGCGCAGGGATAGCCCATCCTAGACTCTCAGAGGTGGGCTCCTCCCCACTCCAGACTGGGGCTGTGTCTCCCCTCAGACTGAGGATTCTGAGGATGGGGCTGTGTTTTCCTCAGACTGGGGATTCTGAGGATGGGGCCGCGTTTTCCTCAGATGGGCTCCCTGAGGACGAGACTGCGTCTCCCTCAGACTGGGGCTCCCTGAGAAGCTGGTCCCCCGGGATGACGACTCTTTTGTGCTCGGCATATGTGTTTCCCACATGTATGGGATGAGTTCACTTTCTCTGAGTTTCAGTGGCTTCTGTAGAAACACTCAGGGAACAACAGTCTGTTTCTGGGCTGGAGTTCAGGGAGGTCTGGCCTGGGGGTCTTAACAGACATGGCTTTGGGACTTTCTGAGGGCTGCCCAGACTCTGCCCACTGAGTCCTGCCTCTCCCACTGCTGTGGGGCAGAGAGGGTTGGAGTGTGAGGTCTATGGCCTAAGGCCATTCTTGACTCCTCATGGACTGAGTGATGGTCTGAGGGGCCTCACAGCGGGGCCTCTGGCGTCCTCTCTTTCTGCCCCGGCCCCATGTGACAAGCTCTCTCCCCACTCATTCCCTGCCCCATGTGGATCCCTTCTTGCCTGTCATGAGCTCTCTCCTTGGAAGAAGGGTCCAGATGTCCATGCCAACATCACTGGCTGAGAATCTGTCACCAGCCCCCCAGTTACGAACCAAGCACCTGCTATGCGATGGGCATCTAGACTCACGAGAGGCAACAGAGAGCAAAACAAAGATCCCAGCCTTTGAGAGACTCAAATGCCATGGGGAGTTCTGTTTGTTCTGCATCCAAGCGAACGTGGTGAGAGAAAGAATTTACAAACCCACCACACATCACCTGAACCTCTCCTTGAAGGAGGTATCCAGGAGCCAGGAAAGATGGAAAAGAAGGATGAGGAATATGAAGGAAAGAAAGGTCACAAGGAGGGTGCTGCCTGGCCCAGCAGCCATGCATTCAGGTGATGTGTGGTGGGTTTGTAAATTCTTTCTCTCACCACGTTCGCTTGGATGCAGAACAAACAGAACTCCCCATGGCATTTGAGTCTCTCAAAGGCTGGGATCTTTGTTTTGCTCTCTGTTGCCTCTCGTGAGTCTAGATGCCCATCGCATAGCAGGTGCTTGGTTCGTAACTGGGGGGCTGGTGACAGATTCTCAGCCAGTGATGTTGGCATGGACATCTAGACCCTTCTTCCAACAGTTCCAAGTTTCCTCTGCCCTCCACCCACCCCCACGCACTGGCCCATCTGCCCAGGGCTTGGCCAGGAGACCCAGGAGGCAGGAACAGGCAAGCCTCTGCCTGGGGTCTCAATCTCTTTACCTGTGAAGTGAGGCCAATAGATTCATTTTCTGGTTCTCAAAGACTTCCCTCTACCACTCAAGCAGCGATTTCCTTTCTTCAGAGGAAATCTTAAGTAGAGACTGAAAACGTAAAACGTCTGATCTAGAGGGGCTCAAAAGCAGGAGGGGAGGGAAGGGGCTGGAGGCTCCCCCACTCCCTCCCCAGCCCACCTTGCTCCCCACACGTCCCTGGGGGGATCGCTTGGGGATCTCACAGGCTCTGTGGAACCCACTTTGAGAACACCTGGAGGAGCTGCCCTCTTCGAAAGCTCCGGAGGGTGGGGAGAGAAGGAGGAGGAAGCGTGGAGTGGAGGGGGATCCAGTAGTTTTGAGTCGGAGCTGAATGTGGGAGGTCGTGGTGGGAGGTGGAGGCTCCTCCAGCAGCAAGTCCCGCCCCAGGTCGGGGGAAAACCAGAAGAGACCATTGAGTGTCAAAGTTACGTCCTCTGAAGGCTGATGCGAGTTCGTTGGAGGGGAGGGGTCTGGGCAGGGTCCTGGCAGCTGCGAGCTCTGAGGATGTCGCGGGGAAGCAGAGTCCCCTGCCCTTCTCTGGAGACCTCCAGCTCCCGCCCGCCCATAGAGCGTCACATGCAGTGCCACTGCCCCCTTGTGGCCACGCCGCCAGCAAAGCCGAAGCGTCCTGTCCCTGCTGTGGGGGGATGCTCCAGGTTCCTGGGGGACAAAGACCTCCCGAAGGCCAGATAGATGCTCTCTAGCTGGCGTCAGAACCAGAGAACTTAGAGAATCTCTGCCTCTGGCTTCCCCTTCTCCTTCAGGCCAAGGACCTCAAAGCAAGAAACATCAGAAACTAAAGTCACATGGTATAGTGTGTCCAGCTCTGGCCTGGGAATGTAGAGACCAGGGCATGAATACCATTGTCCTCAACAAGCTGTGTGACTTGGATAAGCCTGACAACCTCTCTGAGCCTCCATGTTCATTGTTTATAAAATAGGACTCACAGTTCCCATCCCACAGGCCTCAGGAGCTATTGTGAGGGCTTACGAAAATACCTTTTGCAAAAAGCCCTGGGCAGAGAGGGGCAAGGCTGGAAGGCTTCTGCCAGGAGGAAGCAGTGCCGGGGAGTTTGTGGGAGACAAAGGTGAAGAGCAGAGCAGCAAGGAGGAACTTGCAGTTGAGGGACCCCAGAGACAGGCCCTCAGGATTCATCACCCCTTGTCTTTAAGAAATTCATCTTGTCTGCAAAGCTCCCCAGACCCCACCAATTCCCCAGCAAGAGCTGCTGGGACCGTGTCCCTCCTATCCTCTGTTGAGCCTCATGCTGGCCCCATGGTGGGACACCATAGCCAGACATTAGAGCCCTCAGGTCTGCTGAACAATTGATGCACAGAGACCATCAGGTGTATTCCCTCCCATCTCTCAGGTAATATAACAAGGATCGCCTTTCCTCTAATTTCCAGCATGCTTCTCATTTCTGTCTGAGACCTCACCAGAAGCACCTTTAACATTCATGTTTCTGCCAGGCATGGTGGCTCACGCCTGTAATCTCAGCACTTTGGGAGACCAAGAGGTCGGGAGTTTGAGACCAGCCTAGCCAGCATGGTGAAACTTCATCTCTACTAAAAAAAACAGAAAAATTAGCCAAGCATGGTGGCAGGCGCCTGTAATCCAGCTACTTGGGAGCCGGAGGCACCAGAATCACTTGAACACAGGAAGTGGAGGTGGCAGTGAGCTGAGCTCACCCCACTGCACTCAAGCCTGGGCAAGAGTGAGACTGTCTCCACAAAGAAAAAAAAAAGAGATTCATGTTTCCAGCAACAATCTCTTTGAGGGTAATGTAGGCTTTTTCTGTCATGCACCTTCAAACCCTTTCAGCCTCTACCCATTATCCAATTCCGAACCCACCCTGCATTTTTAAGTATTTGTTACAGCAGTACCCCAGAACCACCTAGAAGCTACTGGGAAAAGCACAGAACCGATTTCTCCTTCAGAGCCCTCGGAAGAAACCAACCCCACTGACCTCAATCTCAGACTTCTGGCCTCTAGAACTGTGAGATCAATTTCCGTTGTTTTCAATTACCCCGTTTGTGGTACTGTGTTATGGTAGCACACACGTTAGTTTGCCCCAGCAAACGAATACACACCATTGCATCCTCTTTCACCTACCTTGCTCTGCTCCTGCCTCCAGAACAGCCCCTCGGTCTCCAGCTCTGCCTCTGCCCTTACCACTCCTGTGGCGTCCATCTTGAACCTCTGCAATGATCCCAAATCTGAGTTTAAGTCACTTCAAGGTTGATCGCGGTCCTCACAATAGTTGTTCCAGCTCATATTTCCTGCCTCTATCGTGTGGCAGGCACAATGTTAGGTGTTTACTGCTGTTCCCTCATGGAATCTTCACTTGAGGTAAATGTAAACATTGTCCCATTTTAAAGAAGATGAGGCCGTGGCTCACGCCTATAATCCCAGCACTTTGGGATGCCGAGGCAGGTGGATCACAAGGTCAGGAGTTCAAGACCAGCCTGGCCAAGATGGTGAAACCCCGTCTCTACTAAAAGAAAATCAGCCAGGTGCAGTGGCAGGCACCTATAATTCCCGCTACTAGGGAGGCTGAGGCAGGAGAATTGCTTGAACCCGGCGGCAGAGGTTGCAGTGAGCCAAAATCATGCCACTGCACTCCAGCCTGGGTGACAGTGAGACTCTGTTTCAAAAAATAATAATAAAATTTTAAAAATAAAGAAGATGAAAGTGAGGTTGAGACGCTAAGTAACTTGCAAACATCACATAGCTCATGGACGCTGTGTTGTTTGAAAATCAGTGCAGTCTCCTGTCTCCTACACGCTGTTCTGCCTCTCTCAGAGACATCGTTTCCAATTGCCTTCCACATCATCACATGGAAAGCCTTAGGTCTCCTCAGGTTCACTGTGTCTAGGACAAGCTTGATGATTCCTCCCCTCTATACACACCGCACACCAGCCCCTCCCTCCACTTCCTGTAATGGCCCTGGAGTCACACGGGTTGGAGACCTGGCTTCTCCCCAGCCTTCTTCTGGGCCCTCTCAGGGTTTGGGGGAGGCTGGGGCCACTGCTTCTTTTTTTTTTTTCTTTCTCCCACAAAAATCTAGTGGTTAGCCACTGTTTCTTTTGAGGCCCCAGTATATATATATATATATATATATATATATATATATATATATATATAGCTTAAGTTTTTATTGATTGATTGATTTTTTTTTTTTTCTTGAGATGGAGTCTCGCTCTGTCACCCAGGCTGGAGTACAGTGGTGCGATCTTGGCTCACTGCAACCTCTGCCTCCCGGGTTCAAGCGATTCTCCTGCCTCAGCCTCTTGAGTAGCTGGGAACACAGGCACGTGCCACCACACCTGGCTAATTTTTGTACTTTTAGTAAAGACGGGGCTTCACCATGTTGGTCAGGCTGGTCTTGAACTCCTCGCCTCAAGTGATCTGCCCAACTCGGCCTCCCAAAGTGCTGGGATTACAGGCATGAGCTACGATGCCTGGCCTGATTGATTGAGCTTTAAAAATTTTAAATACAGTAGTATTCAGGTTTTTGGTGTTTAGTTCTATGAATTTTCAAACATGCCTAGATTCTTGTAACCACCACTACAAATAGGCTGCAGAACCATGGCAGCACCCTGGGGAGTGCCAAGCCCTGGAAACCACTGATCTGTTTTCTGTCCTGTAATCATTTCCTGCGGCTGCAATAACAAATCACCACAAACTTAGTGGCTTCGAAAACTGATATTTATTCTCTCAAAGTTCTGGAGTCCCAAAATACAACTTCAACATCATGGGCCACAATCAAGGTGTCGGCAGGGCCACATTTTCAACACTGAAATTTCTAGGGGAGAATCCATTCCTTGCCCATTCCAGCTTCTGGTGGCTGCCAGCATTCCTTGACTTGTGGGCACATCAGCGTAATCTTCACGGCTAGCATCTCCAAGTCTCTTTCTTTGTTCCCTCTTCCCATCACCAATTCTTCTGTGTCAAATCTCCTTCTGGTTCCCTCTTATAAAGACACTTATGATTGCATTAAAGACCCACTTGGATAATCCAGAATTATAGCCCCATCTCAGGATCCTTAACTTAATCACACCTGCACAATTCTTTTCTGCCAAGTGCATTAACATTCACAGACTCCAGGGATCGGATGTGGATACATTTTGGGGCATTACTTAGCCTAATGCATGTCCCTATCATGTTTTTCAGAGGCCATATAAATGGAATCATACAGTATGTAATCTTTTGAGATGCAGCATAATGCCTTTGAGATCCGTCAAACTCGTTGCATGCATCTGTAGTTTCTTGGTTTTTATTACTATTTTTATTATCATTTTGTTTATTTATTTTTGAGACGGAGTCTCGCTCTGTCACCAGGCTGGAATGCAATGGGGCGATCTTTGTTCACTGCAACATCCACCTCCTGGGTTCAAGCGATTCTCTTGCCTCAGCCCCCCGAGTAGCTGGGACTACAGGCATGCACCACCATGCCCAGCTAATTTTTGTTCTTTTAGTAGAGATGGGGTTTCACCATGTTGGCCAGGATGGTCTTGAACTCCTGACCTCATGATCATCTCTCCTCAGCCTCCCAAAGTGCTGGGATTACAGGCGTGAGACACAGTGCCTGGCCTATTTTATTTTTGAGATGGAATCTCGCTCTATCACCCAGGCTGGAGTGCAGTGGCGTGATCTCAGCACACTGCAACCTCCGCCCCCTGAGTTCAAGCAATTCTCCTGCCTTGGCCTCCTGAATAGCTGGGACAAGAGGTTCGTGCCATCACAACTGGCTGACTTTTGTATTTTTAGTAGAGATGGGGTTTCGCCATATTGGCCAAGCTGCTCACTAACTCCTGACGTCAAGTGATCCGTCTATCTCAGCCTCCCAAAGTGCTGGGATTACAGGCATGAGCCACTGCGCCTGGCTGATTTTATGATTTTTTTTTTTTTTGTAAGGTTTGTTTATCCATTGTATAGTTGTATCACAGTTTATTTGTTCACCGATTGGAGAACATTTGAGTTATTCTCAATTTGGGTGATTATGAATTGTGCTGCTATAAACATTTGTGGATGAGTTTTTATATGAACAAATTTCATTTCTCTAGAATAAATACCTAGGAGTGGGAATGTGAGGCTGTGTGGTAAGTGTATACATAACTATAAGAAACTGGAAAACCATTTCCAGAATTGCTGCACTACTTATTATTCCCTCCAGCAAAGTAGAAAAGTTGCTCCTACGTCCTTGACAGCACTTGGTATTGTCAGGTATTCAAAAAATATTTAGCCATTCTACTAGGTCTATAAGGATACATCGTGGTGATTTAAATTTTGTGTTTCCCTAATGTCTAAATGATGAGCATGTTTTCATGTGTGTGTTGTCATCTGTATATCTTCTTTGGTGAAATGTTGATTTAAACTTTTCATCTATTTTCAAAACTTAGATTGTGTTTTTTCTTATTGAGTTTTGACAGTTCTTTGTATATTCTGGATACAAGTTCTTTGTTGGAAAAATGATGGCAAATATTTTCTCTCCCGTTCTGTGGCTTGAATTTTCACTCTCTTACTAGTGTCCTCAGCAGAGTAAAAGTTGTCCATTTTGATGAAGTTAAGCTTATCGCTTTTTCTTTTGTGAATCATATTAGTGTTATAACTGAGCACTCTTTGGCAAACTCAAGGTCACAGAGATTTTTCCTGATGTTTTCTTCTGAGAGTTTTATGATTTTACATTTTATATTTAGGACTATGATCCATTTTAGGTTAATTTTTACATAAGATGGGAGGTATACGTATATTTTTAAAGTAAATGTCTATCTACTTATCCCAGCACCTTTTTTTTGTTTGTTTGTTTTTTAAGACAGGGTCAGGCTGGTTTCAAACCCTTCGTCTCAAACCATCCTCCCGCTTTGGCCTCTCAGAGTGATAGGATTACACGCATAAGCCACCACGCCCAGCCTACCATTTATTGAAAACATACCACTGAATTGTCTTTGCACTTTTGGAAAAAATCGATCATATGATGTGAGTCTGTTTCTGGACTCTCCTCTGCTCCACTCAGCTCTATGTCCACCCGTTTCCCAATACCACATGGTCTTAATTACCACAGTTTCCAGCACGTCTTAAAAATCAGGTCGTGTAAGTCTTGCCATTTTTGTTTCCTTTTTAAAAATATGTTCGCCATTCGAGTTGTGTTTTTGTTTTTTGTCTTTTCATATAACTTTTGGAATCAGCTTACCTATAATTACAGAGAATCTTGTTTGTGTGTCTTTGTAATTGCATGTTCAAATCGGAGACAACACCCAAAGTTTGCATGTGATGCTCTTTTGAATGTGAGTCTTGGCCCCCAAGCCTTTCATCTCATTCCATAGAGGCCTCAGGTCACGCTTTTTGCCCACTCCATATGCAGTCACCAGGTCCTGTTAATTCGTTCTTCTATTACCTGTTTCATTCAAGTCCACTTCTTGTCATTGTCAAGGGCACTGCACAGTTGCGCCCCCTGTGATCTCACCCCGACTCAGTGTAGTGGGTTCCCACTGCTCCTTGCTTACTCACACTGCCTTTTCTGCATCTTGCTGAGATCTTCTTTACCCGGAACCTTCTCTGGCTCGCCTTTGCCTGTTGAACCAAATCCAGATGCTTCAAGTTGGCACTCAAGGCCCCTTCAGTCTGTCTTCTCGCTACCCTTCCAGCCTTCTGTCTTTCTCCATCTTCATGACACCTCCCCAGTCACAATGGGAGGACCCATCTTCTCCTGTGAGGGCCTGGGGTTTCCTGCCTAGGTATTTTTGTGCTTGTGATTCCTTCTGCCCAGTGTGCCCACTCCCCATTCTTCAATGACTGCTCACATTCTGCTGATTGGTGCATTTGACTACAGCTGCTTATTGAGCATTTTACTAAAGATGCCCTAACAGATGGAAACACACCCCTGTCCTGGGAACTGAATGTGGACACAAGTAGCTGAAATGCTAGGTAATGTATGCTAAATGTCAGACCATAAGGGCTTGGCAATTCAAAGAAGAGAAGGCAAGTACTTTGAGAGAGAATCAGAGGCGTTTCCTTCAAGGCCTCAGCCAAGTTGCCTCATGGAAGTAGACCTACTTCTCAGTAGCCTAAAGAATGGCTGTATGTATGGGGGTGGGATGGTGGAGAGAAACTCAACCATTAGCTTATAAAGAGAGATTGGTGAACTCCTTGGTGACTAGGAATATTTCTTCATCTGTATCATAGTGAGCTAGTTTAACAAATAATTCTTTGTTTTGATGAATCAGAAAAAAGAGACTATATCATCTCAGCGTTCAAGAGATCCAGGTGGGGAAAAATACCAGGCATGTCTCACACAGATTTTACAAAATTAAAGGGAAAGATATATAGGTACTCATTACCTGACTTTGAAAGAGAAAATCATTGAAAGAGCTTGAGGAATGAAAATTGAGCCTTGTGATGGCAAAATACTGCTTGAGGAAGAAAAAAGAATGGAATGTGAAGACACTCATATGTCTTCTTTATCCTTCTACCCCTAGTGCCCAGATCAGCAATATGCACTTGGCAGGTGAGTATTCGGTTTTCTGTATTTGTCCTTGAGTTATCAAAAAAACGTCGAGTGGAAAATTATCGGTTTGGTTTTGGAAGCCAGAAGTATGCACACAGAAGCTTGCTTAGAAGAGCCACATGACAGCCGCACTCTTGCCTTGTGGTAGTATTCATGAATTAGAGACTAAACTTTCATGAAGACCTAACTTCCTGAGTGTTAAAGTATCTGTCCCTTTCAAAGATTTTGCTAGCATTTCCCAGCCAGTTCCTCCTCCTCCTCTCCAGGTCTCGCTAGGAGGGGCTCCACTAACGTTTCTAAGTCAAGTCATTTTAAAGCGTCTCTTCTTAATGCATGGAGGTCTTCAAACCCATTTAAAATGGAAAAGAAACATTTGCTGTTATCACGGAAGCCCTAGGACCATCTCCAAAATAGATTTCATTCCGGGATCTGGAACAGGTATTTTTAACTTGGGATCCAAGGATGGGCTTCAGGGGGCGCATGAACCCTTTGAAATTGTGAAAGTGTGTGATATACATATACGTCTTTTAAGAAATTTTTTAAATTTATTTCATTTGGGGTTCTGTGACTACAGAAAGATGACCAAATACCTGCTCCAGGGTGACATAGGTCAAAGCGGCTCTAAAAGAAGAACAGGGACTTGTTTAAATAAACAAGACAAAAATGTTGAAAATATTTTTGAACTTCTAAACATGATACAAGATTTTATCTCTCTTCCTTTCTTCTTCTTCCCTGCTCTTGACACCCTCATGTCCTCGAGGCTCCTCTCCATCCCCGTCATGGGAGTAAGGAGGGAATTCAAACTTCATTTGCAGATAAGTGACCGTCTGTCTTTCCAAAGGTTTATGGAGAAAAGGAAGAATTTTATAGCCTCCTGGGAGGATAGATTAATCCAAATTAGCTCCAGGCAAAGGAATCAGCCTATTCAAGATAACACCATTAAAAAAAAAAAAAAAACCCTCCCTATTTGTCTCCATATCAGGTGCCTGAGCTCTGCATGGGAAGCTGGTGAATGATTTAGTTATGCTTTCCGTTTGGGGAAAGTGCCTGCTTTCATCTCTGTGATTGCTTCTTTATTTGGCAACCCACAAACTTATCTGTTTTCCCTAATATAATTGCCTGGCCTTTCTCCGCAGCTCTCAGTAATGTCAGCAGGGCTATCTTTCCGTTTTCCTCTGGAGTTTAATGTTGTTTAAGCAAACTAATTGGACTCTATTTCATTTTGCTTTATTTTCCTGCACCAGACCTAGCAATCGGCTGTTTAGGTCTTGCTTGTCTTATTCCTTCACAAAGTTTCATTGATGAAGTTTCCAAGGAAACTGGATATTGCTCCTTCTCCCCTCTCTTTTCTTTCCTTATATAAACATTTCTCTTCTACCTGCAGTGGACCAGGCATAGCTCTAGATGAGATTTACAGAGGTAAATAAGGCTCAGGCCCTGCCTTCAGGGACAAACTTTGTCTTTCCTTAGCCAGCGCCTCCAGTGACAACTGGCAGACTGTTAACGCGCCGGGGATTGCTGGGGGCTGAGATCAGCCGCCACTCCGCTGGGCACTCATGCGCCCTGATGCTGGCCCAAGTCCACGGGGAGGAAGCAGTGCCTTTTCTTACTTGCAAAAAGGCACTTTATGGTTTAGAAGCAGTTCTACCCCTAGTATATAGTTGTTATCTACTAGAATGAAGGAATATTAATATCCTGGATATCCAATTAGGAATCTCAAATTTTTAAGTGTCATTCTGAACTTGTAGGAACTTCTCTGAGCTTCGGTTTTCTCATCTGTGTAACGAGGGTGTTGGACTCAAAAACCTGTGGGGGCACATTCACTTCACATGCTAAAACACTATTATTCATCACAGTTAATTGACGTGATTCCACTCATCTTTCCATCCATCTATCTGTTTGGAGAAGATGACCATCCAGGGTGAGTGGCAGGGCGAAGGTACTGTAGGAAAGAGATGCCACTTGGTGAGACCTTTTCCAGCAAAACTACTCTCGTGACACATTTCTGCCTTCAACAAAGATCTTTTCCCTCCCACCTGAGAGTCGAGGTATTCACATGTCCCACTTCAGAGAGCAGCCATCATATTATTATAAATGCAATCAATAGTCATCGCCTGCAGCCAGTCACGCATCTCAGGGAGGCGTGGGCAGATCCCCCCACTGCCTCGACATGAAATATTATTATGGCCATAAAGACTAATGAACTTCTCCCTCCCAGCCCCTGACCCAGCAAGGGGTGGTGGATATTTATGTAATCAAAGCACCAGCAGCTCAAAGGGGAGGCAACAGACAATTATAAACATTGACCTTGGCCACATGGAGAGGGAATAAGGCCACAGCCAAGGCATTAAAACAGTACATTGTGGGTGGAGTGCTGATGCTGGAAGAGGGCGATACCTCTGCTGGGGAGTCATTCTTCTGGCGGCCCTGTGCTGGGCGCTTGAAGAGTTAGGCTAGGGTTTTTCAGCTCCATGGGAACACCTTGCTTTTTTCAGCTTGATTTATTTTATCTTTTAAACTCCGCCCTTTGCCAAAGAGGACTTGGAATGGCTAGCAATTAAGATACGTCAAAGTAAACTTAAAATGAACTGGAGGTTGGGCACAGTGGCTCATATCTGTAATCCTAGCACTTTGGGAGGCCAAGGTGGGAGGATCATTTGAGCCCAGAAGTTCAAGACCAGCCTGCGCAACATAGCAAGACCCCATCTCTACAAAAATAAAAATAAGAAATTAGCCAGGCATAATGGCACATGCCTGTAGTCCCAGCTACTCAGGAGGTTGAGGAACAAGGATTGCTTGAACCTGGAAGGTTGAGGCTGCAGTGAGCCATGATCGCACCACTGCACTCCAGCTTGAGGAACAAAGTGAGACCCCATGTCAAAAAAATAAAAAATGAACTGGAAAGTTGTAAGGCCTCATTGTAGGCATCATCATTCATTTATTTTTTCATTCATTAATCTACTTGCTGACATAACAATTCATGACTTCACACCCAACGCTGTGCTTGGTACTCAGTTTAATTCATATGGTCCTTGTTGTGTAGGAGTTTATAAGGTGACCAAGGATAAAGATGTATATTAAGAAGCTGCAGAGAAACTAGACATCCTGATTTAGGGACTCAGGATGGGCTAACTGTGAAAAGACCCAGGCTTTCCCTACTGCACTGCTTCTGACTTGTGTGACCTCAGGGCCTCAATTTCCTCCAGTGTAAAATGGGTAGTGGGACTATGTCAGTGCTTTTTGATCTTTAGTGGGCATTAGAATTCTCCAGGGAACTTGTTAAAGCTGCAGATGGTTGGGAATCTCAGAGAGGCTTCTTTAAAATGTCTATAGAGGAGGCTGGCATCCGCATTTTAAAACTCTCCCCACTCCAACCCTGGTGGGGTTCTGATGCCAGAGTCTCTGGACAGACTTTGAAAAACTCAGGGGCCAAACACTCTAAATGAAGGTTATTCTCTTGAAAAAAAAAAAGAAAAAAAAAAACAGTTCTTGGTAGGCAGGGGGTAACAGAATGGAAAAATGAAAAGGCCAAGGGAGTACAGAGAAGGATGGTTTCAGTGTGTGGGGTAGGCCAGGATCTGGGGCTCCTTAGGGGAGCCAAGGCCCCAACTACTCCTTGCAAGGTGTACAAGGCTTGGCCGTTGCTGTGGCTTGGCTTTCTTCAATTCTCTGAGGAGGACAGCTGTGCTTTCTAGCGGTCAGTACCATTCTGGGAATAAGTACACAGGGAGCTATTGACATTTTGGGATTGCTATTTGTATTCAACAATGAAGTCATTTTCTACTGTTAGGATGGGAACAATTTGTGTGTGTGTGTGTTTGAATTTGGGAAAGAAAAATTATTCAAATATATTTTCCTAACGTCTAGAAATATCTATCAAGGCAAGGAATGGTAGCTCATGCCTATAATCCCAACACTTTGGGAGGCCACGATGGGTGGATCACTTGAGGTCAGGAGTTCGAGACCAGCCTGGTCAAAGTGGTAAAACCCTGTCTCTACAAAAGATACAAAAATCAGCCAGGCATGATGGCCTACACCTGTAGTCCCAGTTACTTAGGGAGTGCTGAGGCAGGAGGGTCAGGTGAGCCCTGGAGGTCGAGGCTGCAGTGACCCATATTTGTACCACTTCACTCCAGTCTGGGCAACAAAACGAGATCCAGTCTCAAAAAATAAAAATAAGGCCGGGCGCGGTGGCTCAAGCCTGTAATCCCAGCACTTAGGGAGGCCGAGGCGGGTGGATCACGAGGTCAAGAGATCGAGACCATCCTGGTCAACANTGTTGGCCGGGCATGGTGGCTCAAGCCTGTAATCCCAGCACTTTGGGAGGCCGAGGCGGGTGGATCACGAGGTCAAGAGATTGAGACCATCCTGGTCAACATGGCGAAACCCCGTCTCTACTAAAAATACAAAACATTAGCTGGGCATGGTGGTGCGTGCCTGTAATCCCAGCTACTCAGGAGGCTGAGGCAGGAGAATTGCCTGAACCCAGGGGGTGGAGGTTGTGGTGAGCCGAGAACGCGCCATTGCACTCTAGCCTGGGTAACATGAGTGAAACTCCGTCTCAAAAAAAAATAAATAAATAAAATAAAAAATAAAAATAAAAATAAAATAAAAAATAAAGATGTATCAATGGCCCAAACTACAGGAACTAAAACTAGAACAGGTATGTAGCGGGATAAAGCTTCAGAGGTGATCTTTATGTTAATAAATACAATTGTTTTTCCTTTTGCGAAACTCAGAGTCGACTTGCTTGGTCAGCCAAAAAAAAAAAAAAAAGAACATTTAAAATAGTAAGCACAAGTCTAATATTCATGGTAAATGCATAGCTCATTTGAAGCTTATGAAAAGTTTTAAAAATTCTATTTAGGGACTCAGGTTAAAACTCCGAGAGAAGCCCCTGAAATGTCCTGTATATGACACCGAGAACAAGTGCCTGTACGAGGCAGTGCAGACGCTGAAATGTGAAGGGAACTCCTTGGGTGGCCACGGAGTTGAGAGGGCTCAATGGGAACCAGAGGAATGCATGATTTTAGGCCAAGAAACTATAAATCTAGAAAGCGGGTGTCCAAGAAATACTTGAAGGACCCTTATTTCTGATGAAAGTCTAGGGAATCTTCTCTTGGGCAGGAAGAGCAGGCCCAGTAGGAGTCTGGGAGGAAAAAGCATGAAGGCACCTAAGGTGAGGTTAGGAGGCACCTAATGTGAGGTTCACCCAGGACAGTGGCATCCTCTTTTTGGTGAGATCGTGCTGGTACTCCTGGGACAGCATCAACTATGTCATCATCACGATGGAACATGAGAGGCTTTCAGAGCCAGGTGGAGGCTGACTGACAGTTGCAAATTCCCTTCTAGAGCCAACTCTTATATATATATATATATATATATATGAAAAAAGACAGGGTTTCTTGATGTTGGTCAGGCTGGTCTCGAACTCCCGACCTCAGGTGATCCACCTGCCTTGGCCTCCCAAAGTGCTGGGATTACAGGCATGAGCCACCATGCCTAGCTAGAGCCTACTCTTAAAGAGAAAAGGATTCACCTAGATGGCCCATGATGACTTGTGGGATGGAGCCAGGGCTGGCTTTCTGGGTATGTAGTGTGTGCCATTGCACATGGCCCTGTGCTCAGACAGTCCTCATGCTTGGTTAAATGTGTGCTATTGCCTTCTTGAAACTCTTCATACTTTCCTCTTTGAACTTGTGTTTTGGTTTTATGAGCACAGAATTCTGGTGGGCCTTCTTGGCATGGGAGTTAAGTGAGATAAGGCATGAAGCAAGTTCAAGGTAAGTGTGTTACGTCTATGACTAAGCTGAGACCATGCTTTCTCCCTGAACCAGGACTTGCTTTAAATGCAGAAAGAAGGCAACAGTCTTGTAAGAAACATGAACGACCAAGGAATTCTGTCACATCCTCATTCACATCCTGTTCACTCGTGCCATTTCTCTGTATTTGCCAGCCACGGACACTGACAATTATGACACAGAGGAGAGGGAAAGATAGGGCAGCACACGGTTCCCGTTACCTTCAGTCATCTGAAGACAGAGCATGCTGCTGAAATGTCTGTATATTGGAAGTGAAATAAAGACAGCTTGGTGCAGCATTTCAATTTTTCTGATAAGAATGAAATAATATATATATGTTTGAGCTAAAAAATGAGAATTGTGTTGTTTCAGTAATTCTGCATATTTGCATTTGAAATTGCCATTGGCGGGCAGGCTGGGCAAGGTGGGTCAGGTCTGTAAATCCCCTTGGGAGGCCAAGGCAGGGTGATCACTTGAGGCCAGGGGTTCAAAATCAGCCTGGGAAACATGGCGAGACCATGTCTCTCAAAAAAAAAAAAAATTAGTCAGGCATAGTGGCATGCAACTATAGTCCCAACTACTCAGGAGAGTAAGGCAGGAGGATTGCTTGAGCCCAAAAATTTGAGGCTGCAGTGAGCTATGATTGTGCCGCTGCACTCCCACCTGAGGGACAGCCAGACCCTGCCTCTAAATAAATAAATAAATAAATCTGCCATTAGATAATGTAAAGATGAATGGTATAATTACAATTTTAAATTTTTCTTTACCGAGATTTGCCTTATGTGGCAAGTAAAAAATACCATGCCAAGCTGACAGAAGACCCCAAACCTCAGAAGAAAGAAAAGAGCTACAGGTATATATTTT